>NC_082688.1:58086862-58331862 GCF_949987515.2 Delphinus delphis
GTTTTCTCAATGCCCAGCTATAAGCAACAGAGTTTATAGCTGCAGATGAATTTTTCCCCTTATTGCAAATGGTTTTGATTTAATAATAACATTTTCCAAGCTATTGGCCCATAATGAGGATTATCGCCTGTGGGTATTTAATACACAAAATAGAAATGGGCCCACTTCGCCATGTAAATAGCTGTCACAAACCATGTAGCACGAGGACTGGAGTGACAATTTTACTACGCCAACACTGTCTAGGGGGTCTATAAAGAGGCAGGCAGTTAAAGTCTCATTCTTGTTTAGCCAGGGCTCAACCAAGTCTAGGTGGATGACTTTGTGGGGAACTGACTCTCAAAAGCCAAAACCCACTTTATTCTGGGGCTCTAAGCAGAGCCTGAAGAGAATCGGTGAATTTGCAAACCGAATCAGAAGTGCTGAGCCAAGGCAAGGATGGGAGATGAAGGGGGCTTGGATGGGTAGGGATTTGAAGGAGGCAGCATCGAAGTTTGGAGATGGAGGGAAATGGCAAAACTAAACGCCAGATGCAGAACGAGGGGTTGTTCTGACGTGACTTCTTTTAATCCTTGTATCAGCTAACTCTCTGTGGTAGATACTGCTACTTTGCCTGTTTTATGAGGAAACTGATACCTTCTAAGATGCAGAGGAACTTTTCTCAGGGCACAAGAAGAAACCGAGCATGAATCCCAGGGCAGGTTGGACTGGCCTGGAAGCCCAAGTGGATCCTGGCTCTCCACTTGTGGGCAGGGCAGCCTCAAGCACTCATCCGAAGCTTTCTGCTCTTCTACATTAGCACCTCCCCTTTCTGAACCCTAAAGTTCTCTTTATCTTTCTATCTCAAAGCCCAGGGGCCGATTCCTTGGGTGTCTCATCTAAGGCTCCTATCAGAATGGGCTTGCTGTCAGTCATTTGCTCCCTAGTGAGTGTTTATCAGTGGTTTCCATCCCCTGGAGGTACTGGCAGCCTAAGCATTCTTTAATTCTGTGTGGCATGAACTCTTTCTAACACCTAAGATTTATAACCTCCCTTCACAGGATGGAATTGAAGAGCAGGGAGGTGTTTGGGAAGACGAGACACATTTCCCAGAGTTACCTGGAGTTTCTAAGTGAGAGCTGCCGGCTGCTTAAGCCTGTCTCTGGTGACCAGCCTTTTTGGGGATGGTTGGTAGCTGGGACTGGATAGAGAGAGGGTTAGGGAATGAAAAAGAGGAAAGTGAAATCCTGAGGCTCTGGGGCGCTTCCTGTTTCCCTATCCAGACACCACTGAGGGGTCTCTGTTCCCCTCCACCCTTCCCTCCTTTGTCCCGCCTCCCTCACCAGCACGGATGTGGCATTTACCTGGTGTCAAGCAGGGTGCTAGGCACGTTACATACATCAACTCACCTGGTCCTCCTCTCAGCCCTGTGAGGTAGCCCTCATTTTTAGGATCCCCGTTTTACAGGTGAAGTCGACGAGGTAGACAGAGGCTAAGGAACTTGCTGCAGGCCACACAACTGGCCAGCAGCAGAGCTGGGCTCCTGGACAGAGACCACCTCTTGAGCCGAGCCCTCCCCAGGCTCACAACACTGCCTCTCGTGATTGGTGGGTTTTCTGAGGCCAAGGCATCCAGCTATTTTGCAATGCTTTTGAATTCTCAATATTCCCCCAGTGTTCTGCTCAAAAGGCATTATTTCCCCCAACCCCATTTTCTGTCTTCACACACAGATTCTTTGTCTGGGATCGTTCCTGTCACTGGATCTCAGCAGTCTGTGAGGTTCTAATCTATTTGGTGGTTCCTGAAGTGCTTTTGGAGTACCATTTTCTATTTGGAAAGAGAAATTCAAAAGTCCCTGAGTGTTGCCCTAAAAAAGATTACGTCTTCTGAGCTTGGTCATAAGTAACTGACAGTAGCATCTGTGCAACCTGTAGTTGACAAATACGTTGAAGCTTTCTTTCCTTTTTTTTCCTTTGTTGAGATTCAATTTTGTGAATGTTTTTTGGGTAGTATCCTTTTTATTTCTAGTGGTAATACCACCCTTCAAAGTACAAAATTTTGCAAAGTCCGTGCAGTCACCTAACACCTTTCGGGGTCCCTAACTTTCTGGCCTGGAGCCCCAGCAGGAGTGCTGCCCAGGGCGTCCCAGCTGAAGCTTGGACAGGATACTTGTCCAGGTGGCTAGGAATGTGGGGAGTCAGAGGAAAAAGATCAGATATATCCTGGGAGTACTGGGACTCCTACCCAGGAGGCAAAGCCATCATCAGTCCCAGGAGAAGAAAGGAAGGCGGTAAAGGAAGTTGTCCAGAACCAAAAGATGAAGGGAAAGAACTGCTGGATGCAGATGAAATAGAATAATATATGGAGAGTATGAGCAGGGAGGATCCAGAACCATCGCCTTACATAGAATACAGACCCCTTTTTCTTTTGCATCAGTCGTGAGACGTGTGTGCATGCGTGTGTATGCATGTGTGTGAACACACACAGGTGTCAGTGTATAGGCACAGGTTTAGGATGAACAAACAGTAATCATCTTAAATTCAGCTTCAAACCAAAAAAAAATGTGATACGGGCAAGCTTTTCTGAATGATGTCAGCAACTGGACAGGGCATGGTGTCTGCTGCCAGGGCGGAGGAAGGGAAGGAGGAGGTGAGGGATTTGCAGCCAGAGCACACACACAGCCCCCACCTCAAGGTCCTCACTCTCAGAGCCCAGGTGCAAATGGGGATCTAAAAATCCGTGATTGCTGTGAAGCCATCCTCTGCAAACTTGCTCAGAGGAGAGAGAAAGACTCCTTTTGGAGGAAGGCTGAGTACAACCTGCCAGGAGGCCTCAGGGGTCTAAGGCTCACAGGCCAAAGAGAGTGGACGCAGTGCCCTGCTCTACCAATGGCCAAACTGAGAAGGAGCTTAGCACACAATTACTCAAATGTCCCAAAGGGCAGAAAGGTCTGGGGAAACAAGGGGCACATGTCAGAATCTTACTCTTGACCTTCAAGTCCCTTCCCAAATCTTATTATCTTCTATCTCTTAAATTCTCCTTTATCTATCAGATTCTCCTCTACATTAAATTGTCTGTATTGTGGGCTAATGATCGCAATTTGCCCAATTTTCTCTGATTCTGCTGTGATTGCCTCTCCTTCATGCCCCTTTAATCTTCTTCATGTAACCTTGATGTCAGCTGGGGCCCTTTCTCTCCTAGATTTCCAGAATGTTTAATTCAGGACCAGGAATGATAGACTCCTAAAGCCCTCCCTGAAGTGTCTGGTGAGTCCCCAGGGCTAATGCCCTGTGGCCTGCTGAAGAGCATTTGTGATGAGGGATCAAAAGAAACTCCCTTCTTGCCAGACCTTAAATCAATTAGTTGGCTCTTTTCTTAAAGGTGTGAACAAATGTTTTAGATCTCTGAGACAGACTCAATCAAAGGGTTTTTCCAACCAAGTTCCTTTTATTTTTGACTCAAGAGACTATCAAGTAATAATAAGATATTTCCCATCCTGATTTGTCAGGTCTCTGTTAGAGAGGTTTCTTTGTTTCGAATATTCAAACAGCTGAGGCTTATCTCCCCTGTATTAGGAGAAGCAGACAAAAAGATTTCAGTGACAGCAAAGCCATGAGCTATATATGATCAGTGATTCCATAAAACAAGGTGATTGACTCCATTTTTAAATCGAGATGATTGACAGGAATGATGTCCAATTACAATTCTTCCTTTCTCTCTGAGTCTCTGAGGCAAGGACTTCCTATTTTCTAAGAGAAATATCATAAGATGGTAAACATAAATAGAATTTTGGGACTAAGAGAAGATTTTAAAAAATAAACCTGTAGAATTTCTTTTTTTTTTTTCTATTCCCTTGTTATAAGGTATACAAATACGCACATTGTTCTGTGCTTCAAGAAAACTAGCAAGGATTTATCAAGTCCATCATTTTTTCAGATTAAGGAAGGCTTTTCATATGGCTGAGGTCCAAGGTTCTTGGCCTTTGAGGCAAGATTGTCCAGGCCCTTGGCCTCTGTCTTGGGCTCTGGTATCTGGACATGTTAACTCTAATTCTTTTGTTTTCAACCTGGGGTGAGAAATTTAGAACATCCATGAATTTCCACAAGAAATGTTTTCATATGACAGAGAACATGGTCTTCAGCCTCCTTCTAATCCTCCTATTTTTCCTCTTTTCTTCCTTTACGAATTGCTGTCTGGGAACTCTCAGTTCTTTCCTTTCTATTATGAAAAGTATTTGTGTTTGCCCCAGTTTCTGGCCTGAACTCTGGGACCCAATCCCTCAAGATCCCCAGCGAAAGCAGGAGTCTTGAAGTTAATGTTACCCATCCTCCTTCAAAGGCAATCAGGGTTCGCACTAGAAATATCTGTCTACTGCAGTTATCTTGCTCCTGGATCTTTCAGTTTCTTGCTCTTTCACTCACTCCAAGTTTAAAGGTGAATCCTCTAATTGATCTTTAGGATCTAGAGCCTGCTGTGGACTCTGTCAGAGGGATTTGGTAGCTGTAGGAGAAGTGTTTCTGTCTTGGGCTCAGGGTCTTGGTATAACCATATGAATACGAGCTCCCAAGGCATAGCAACTCTGTCATTTTTGTCATGGTGTTACTGCATCCTGGGTAAACCCAGAAGCCTCTCCCTGAAGCTACAACTTTTCTTAATTGAGAAAAATAAAAGTCTCAGTGCTTATCTGACACAGCTGGATACAAGAAAGTGCTAATGGACCAGTGACTGCCTCAAATACATTTTAATAAAACTACTTCCAAGAAGCTATGGGCAACTGAGATAAGAATATGAAAGAAGTCTAGAAGCTGGAAGGAGGTAAGAGAGACAGCAGAAAAGGGTCTTTGTATAGGTCTTGTGAGGAGTAATGAAGATAGGCCTTAAAGGGCAGGTGTCTTTCAAAAATTTCCACTGCCTTCCACCATGGGCTTGCTTTTTCTTTTCTCTCCTACAGGTTTTCTGCCGAAGTGAATATTACAACTTAATTATGCAGGCAGTGGAGATTAGCTGCCTGCTATGAGCATGAATCATTCATTTATTACAAACCAACATATACTGAGCTGTTCTACGGACAAGGTGCTAGCCTGGACACTGTTACTTATACAAGGATGAATCAACTCACCCCTAACCTGCAGGAGCTTACAGTCTAGCGGATAGTCAGATAACCAAACGACTATAATATAAGATGTATTGAAGCAGATGGGAAAACACATTCTATAGTCGTGTGTACTGTAATACCTAGTAGGGAGTAATTCTTACCAAGGAAGTCAGGGAAACTTAGCAGAAGAAGTGATGTTTTAGCTGGACTTTAACGTAACTTTCCGATTGCTTACAGGGGTGAGAGGGGCATTCAAGAGAGAAAGAACTATGAAAATATGAAAGAGAAAAGCATTTTTCCAAGGTCTGAGAAACAGAGAGCAGGCAGAAGGATCTTAGGAGATAAGTTTGAAAAGGTATTTTGGAACTTGATGAAGGCCTAAGAAGTTTTGGCTTTTTCCTTTGAGCAATGAGAGAGTCATCCAAGGTGTTCAGGCTGAAATGATAAGAACTGTGTTACAAGAAGTCACACTGGCAGCAGTGTGGACTGGAGCAGATTGTACCAGAGGCTATTTCATTCAGCAGGTAAGGAATTTAAAAAGAATGCAAGATTTACTGAGGACCTGAGTTGAAATTGTGGTAGTGGAGATGGAGAGAAAGGGACAATAGAAAGCATGTTGTAATAAACCGATTGGTCTCAAGGATGTGGTGGAATATAGAAGAGAAAGGAGGATTCTTGCACGCTCTAGAGAAGCCCTCAGTACTGAGAGAATGGAGACTAGCTTTCCGTATACTGGATGAGCCTGCATTAACCACTGAGGCTGTGTCCCTAACCTCTGAGCTTGCTAATTGTCTTAGAGCTACTTTCAGTTCCTAGATTTATGTACAACTCATCAGTGCCTCTTGTTTCCGTGGTTCATCCAATGCTCCCTAGTCTTTACCAGGGAAAGGAAGCATTATTAGAGGAACAAGGCACCAGTCCTTCCTTTCTGACACTCAGATTCTTCACACTGTCAGTTAAATGTTTATATATGTGCATTGTTTTACCCGGTACAAAAATAATTTCACACAACTCACATAGAAATGAGAGGAGTACAGAGTGCAGTGTGGGGAAGGGGAGATGGGAGGACAGGGGAAAAGATACAAGACTCTCTTTCTTAATGGATGGTGCTGGTAGGCAGAGGAAGTGTCCAATTTGGACCATCAGTCGAGCCTAAAATATCCTCCTGCCCAGCACCTGGCCTCCTTGGCTCTATTCAACTGTTATTGGGAATTTTGGAAGCACGGTTTGGCTGGGATGTTCTTTGGAGAGCTCTGCCTGGGGTCAGGTCCCAGCCGTCATCACTGGCTGAAACAGAATATGGAAGGATAATACACACAGCAGAAAATACCAGCAGGGTTTGTCATGACAGTTTTCAGTCTTTTTATTTTTTCTTTAAGAATAAGTAAAAGCAAAAAATAGTATCTTCGTGGACTCAGCCCACACAGCACACAATCATCTAGGGAAGGATCATCCTTGGAAAGATTTGTACATTACTTGAATTTTGAGTTGAATTTAGAGGAGTCTTGAAGGAAACTGAAGTATGGCAGGATACAGAATCACACAGCATCTTGGATAATTGAATGAAAAGCCATAGAGGGAGTTGGATTATCTGAGGTCGGGCTCTACTGAGAATGACGTATATCATTAGGGTTGGTTTACCTGAAAATTCTCCTTATTGACTAAAATATTTGTATTCGCTGATCTCCAAGTCCTTCTCTAGGCATTGCATCTTCTCAAGCTTACTGTGTGTGAGAATCGTCTGGGTTAGATATTCTGACTCAGCTGATCAGGAATGGGGCCCAGGAATTTACAGTTTTAACCAGTGTTGCAGGTGAATTTAAACCCTCTTTGCAGCTCATTGCCTCTGCTTGACAGCGATGGTGGCTCTGCTATGAGCTCCTCTTCTTTTGCCTCCTGGCTGTCTCTGAGACGGAGGGCAGGGAGTCTGTGTAGCGCCCAGTTTTCCCAAAGTTAGAAAGCACGCCTCCAAATATAGGTGCATTTTTGAGCTCCTTGAATCCCACATCCACCTGCAGCACGGAATGAGAAAAGAAGAAGCCTAGGACTGAGCGTTTTGAATAAGGGTGATCATCACTCCTCCTGGGGTAATAGGCTCCCCTTGGAGAAAGAGATTACACATTACTAATAGTTCATATGGCAAATAATTGCAAATTCCAAGCAAAATAAATATGTTCTTCCATTTCTCGGGTTTGCAATTGACTATAATGTAGGAGAGTGCAGTATTAATAGGCAGCTATCAAATAGAACAGTGATGTTAAATTACATAATCAATTTAATGTTCTGGGTCAGTTAACAAAGAAATCTCTTCTCTCACTGCCAGTAATTTAGAGCTTTGAATATCCCATTCACAAGTCTCTCTCTCGCTCTTTTTTTAACTTCTGGGAAATGTTTGGTATACCAGATGCTTCCATAAACGTCTGTAGCAGCTGTATAAGGGATCCCAGACTAGCTGACCTTTCTCCTTTTGTAGTCTGAGGGTGGAAATGAGAACATAATCACCCATGATGAGTTGGCTGAGCAAAGTTGGGCCAAGCCATTAAATGCAGCTGTTGACTTTCTACCAGATTGATCTCTTTTGCCTCCCAGAACACTTAAGGATGTAGACGTGCGGGATATCTGGCCACATGTTCAGTGTGGGTATGTATATGTGTATGTGTGTGCAAGTATGCATGTTCACATACACACGGTGACTGGGGCAAGGGAGATACAGAAATTTAAAGGAGGCATTACGTAGCTCTCAAGCTAAAGTTTTCTAGTGGAAAGCCACCTGGTTCTTTTGCTCTAGACAGTGGAAAAGCACCGTGTTTCTTCTCAAGTGGTAACAGCAGATAGGTTTTCTCTCATGTGCTGAGTGGTAAGTGGTTATTTGAAGCCCTGTGTTAAGAAGGATTCTGAGAATGAAGCAGTCTTAGCCAGAAAGATCGATGATTGGTGCATTCCATCACTCCAGAGGAGACTGTGGGGTGTGCTTTATAACCTTGGGAAAGGTCATTCCCATATGCTTCAAGCAAATACTATGATTTAAAGACTGGAACTGGATAAGTAGAAGCCTTTGGAACATAGTGTGCACTCTGGTGTCCATGTTCAAAATAGCTAGGTGTTACTCAGCACGCTCATTCGTCAATTATTTGAGTGCCTACCCACTGCCAGGTAGTGTGCAATGCCTGGGACAGCAGTGGAGAACAAGATAGCCAAATCTGAGCTGAGCCACAGCTGAAAGGTGAGTAAACTGACAGCCAGTGAGGTCACATACAGGTTCCTGATAGGTTTACAATAGTGACATCCAACCACCCCCCCCACAGAGGAAAAATGATTGATCATTAAAAACATCTTTGTTTAATGAAAGTTTGAATGTATATTCGTTAATACTCCCAAATATGAATGAAAGTAGTTGCCATGGAATGAAAAGTGGGCACGGCTGTGACATCCCTCAGATATCCTGTTGAGTTTGTGCTCGGGTTCAGTAATGTGGAATACTTAAAAGACCCTAACCATTGCAATTCATCATTCTGGAAGGCACAGAGGTAGAAAAAGCCGTTTGGTGCTTTGACCACACTTTCAGGTCTGAAAGTTTCCCAAGTGAAACAAGACATGGTAGGATCATCAAAGAGAATGGTACAATGATACCACATTTAGCAATTGGCGGGGGGAAAGAATCAAGGGTTTTTGTAAGAGGAAAGGCTTTTGGAAAAGAATTTGCTCCTACAACATGCCTGTTTGTTCAGGACCTAATCCTTGGCACTCCTGTTTGTGGAGGGTCAAAGGAGTAGCCAAGGTCTTCTCAGATGTTCTAGTGCCGAAGGCAATACTGATTACTTACTCAGATAGGTTTTCTACTTTTAAAGTTAGGAAAAATGTAAAAACCAAAGCCATTTCCCACTATTCCTCACCATAAGTTGGTATACACTCTGGGAACAGTCCTAATTAAATATGGGCTGAATCTGATAGCTTTAATCATTTAGTTCTGCTGCTAGAACACTTATTTAGCTTTTTCTTAAACTGTGTTCAGACTTTTTTTTCTTTTAGTTTCCCCTTGCTTGGCATTATCTACACTTCATTTCTTCTCTGCTGATGCATATTCAGAGAAAGACTGTGTTTTATTTTGGGAGCTTAAGTGCTTAACAGTGGTCCTCCATTCACATAGTTAATTGCCAGAGGAATATGTGTTATATAATGACAACCTCTATACATCAGGTAGAGTGTTAAGCGGGGTAACAGAAAATTTGTTTGCCACCTCGTCTGGGTCAGAAAATTTTGCATCATTCAATTCACAGTGTCCTCTGGGAGGAACACATCCTTCTCAATAAAATCCTTAAGCAATTTTCTAATACTCTTTAAGGGTAACACCTTACTCACCCTCGAAGCTAACTGTCAGCTGATAATCAGTCACGAGTCCAATGACTTCTCTTTTTTTAACATCTTTATTGGAGTATAATTGCTTTACAGTGGTGTGTTAGTTTCTGCTGCATCACAAAGTGAATCAGCTATATGTACACATATATCCCCATATCCCCTCCCTCTTGCATCTCCCTCCCACCCTCCCTATCCCACCCTTCTAGGTGGTCACAAAGCAAGGAGCTGATCTCCCTGTGCTGTGCGGCTGCTTCCCACTAGCTATCTATTTTACATTTGGTAGTGTATATATGTCCATGCCACTCTCTCACTTCGTCCCAGCTTACCCTTCCACTCCCCGTGTCCTCAAGTCCATTCTCTACATCTGCGTCTTTATTCCTGTCCTGCCCCTAGGTTCTTCAGAACGATTTTTTTTTTTTTTGATTCCATATATATGTGTTAGCATACGGTATTTGTTTTTCTCATTCTGACTTACCTCACACTGTATGACAGACTCTAGGTCCATCCACCTCACTGCAAATAACTCAATTTCATTTCTTTTTATGACTGAGTAATATCCATTGTATATATGTGCCACATCTTCTTTATCCGTTCATCTGTCGATGGACAGTTAGGTTGCTTCCATGTCCTGGCTATTGTAAATAGAGCTGCAGTGAACATTGTGGTACATGACTCTTTACGAATTATGGTTTTCTCAGGGTATATGCCCAGAAGTGGGATCACTGGATCGTATGGTAGTTCTATTTTTAGTTTTTTTAAGGAACCTCCATACTGTTCTCCATAGTGGCTGTATCAATTTACATTCCCTCCAACAGTGCAAGAGGGTTCCCTTTTCTCCACACCCTCCCCAGCATTTATTGTTTGTAGATGTTTTGATGATGGCCATTCTGACTGGTGTGAGATGACACCTCACTGTAGTTTTGCATCTCTCTAATGATTAGTGATGTTGAGCATCCTTTCATGTGTTTGTTGGCAATCAGTATATCTTCTTTGGAGAAATGTCTATTTAGTTCTTCTGCCCATTTTTGGATTGGGTTGTTTGTTTTAAATATTTTCTCCCATTCTGAGGGTTGTCTTTTCATCTTGTTTATGGTTTCCTTTGCTGTGCAAAAGCTTTTTTTTTTTTTTTTTTTGCGGTGCGTGGGCCTCTCACTGTTGCAGCCCCTCCCGCTGCGGAGCACAGACTCCGGACGCGCAGGCTTAGCGGCCATGGCTCACGGGCCCAGCCGCTCTGCGCCATGTGGGATCTTCCCGGACCGGGGCACGAACCCGTGTCTCCTGCATCGGCAGGTGGACTCTCAACCACTGCGCCACCAGGGAAGCCCTGTGCAAAAGCTTTTAAGTTTCATTAGGTCCCACTGTTTCTTTTTGGTTTTTCTTCCGTTTCTCTAGGAGGTGAGTCAAAAAGGATCTTGCTGTGATGTATGTCATAGAGTGTTCTGCCTATGTATTCCTCTAAGAGTTTTATAGTGTCTGGCCTTACATTTAGGTGTTTAATCCATTTTGAGTTTATTTTTGTGTATGGTGTTAGGAAGTATTCTAATTTCATGCTTTTACATGTAGCTGTCCAGTTTTCCTAACAGCACTTATTGAAGAAGCTGTCTCTTCTCCATTGTATATTCTTGCCTCCTTTATCGAAGACAAGGTGACTTTATGTGCGTGGGTTTACCTCTGGGCTTTCTATCCTGTTCCATTGATCTATATTTCTGTTTTTGTGCCAGTACCATACTGACTTGATTACTGTAGCTTTGTAGTATAGTCCGACATCAGGGCTCCTGATTCCTCCAGCTCCGTTTTTCTTTCTCAAGATTGCTTTGGCTATTCAGGGTGTTTTGTGTTTCCATACAAATTGTGAATTTTTTTTGTTCTAATTCTGTGAAAAATGCCATTGGTAGTTTGATAGGGATTTCATTGAATCTGTAGATTGCCTTGGGTAGTATAGTCATTTTCACAATGTGAATTCTTCCAATCCAAGAACATGGTATATCTCTCCATCTATTTGTATTATCTTTAAATTCTTTCATCAGTTTCTTATAGTTTTCTGCATACATGTCTTTTGTCTCCTTAGGTAGGCTTATCCCTTGGTATTTTATTCTTTTCGTTGCAATGGTAAATAGTAGTGTTTCCATAATTTCTCTTTCAGATTTTTCATCACTAGTGTATAGGAATGCAAGAGATTTCTGTGTATTAATTTTGTATCCTGCTACTTTACCAAATTCATTGATTAGCTCTAGTAGCTTTCTGGTAGCATCTTTAGGATTCTGTATGTATAGTATCATGTCATCTGCAAACAGTGACAGTTTTACTTCTTTTTTCCAATTTGGATTCCTTTTATTTCTTTTTCATCTCTGATTGCTGTGGCTAAAACTTCCAAAACTATGTTGAATACTAGTGGTGAGAGTGGGCAGCCTTGTCTTGTTCCTGATCTTAGTGGGAATGGTTTCAGTTTTTCCCCATTGAGAACAATGTTGGCTGTGGGTGTGTCATATAAGGCCTTTATCATGTTGAGGTAAGTTCCCTCTATGCCTACTTTCTGGAGGGTTTTTATCGTAAATGGGCATTGAATTTTGTCGAAAGATTTTTCTGCGTCTATTGAGATGATCATATGGTTTTTCTCCTTCAATTTGTTAATATGGTGTATCACATTGATTGATTTGCGTATATTGAAGAATCCTTGCATTCCTGGGATAAAACCCACTTGATCATGGTGTATGATCCTTTTAATGTGCTGTTGGATTCTGTTTGCTAGTATTTTGTTGAGAATTTTCGCATCTGTGTTCATCAGTGATATTGGCCTGTAGTTTTCTTTTTTTGTGACATCTTTGTCTGGTTTTGGTATCAGGTGATGGTGGCCTCATAGAATGAGTTTGGGAGTGTTCCTCCCTCTGCTATATTTTGGAAGAGTTTGAGAAGGATAGGTGTTAACTCTTCTCTAAATATTTGATAGAATTAGCCTGTGAAGCCAGCTGGTCCTGGGCCTTTGTTTGTTGGAAGATTTTTCATCACAGTTTCAACTTCAGTGCTTGTGATTTGTTTCTTTATATTTTGTATTTCTCCCTGGTTCAGTCTCAGAAGGTTGTGCATTTCTAAGAATTTGTCCATTTCTTCCAGATTGTCCATTTTATTGGCATATAGTTGCTTGTAGTAATCTCTCGTGATCCTTTGTATTTCTGCAGTGTCAGTTGTTATTTATCCTTTTTCATTTCTAATTCTGTTGATTTGAGTTTTTTCCCTTTTTTTCTTGATGAGTCTGGCTAATGCTTTATCAATTTTGTTTATCTTCTCAAAGAACCAGCTTTTAGTTTTATTGATCTTTGCTATCATTTTCTTCATTTCTTTTTCATTTATTTCTGATCTGATCTTTATGATTTCTTTCCTTCTGTTAACTTTGGGGTTTTTTGCTCTTCTTTCTCTAATTGCTTTAGGTGTAAGTTTAGGTTGTTCATTTGAGATTTTTCTCGTCTCTTGAGGTAGGATTGTATTGTTATAAACTTCCCTCTTAGAAGTGTTTTGCTGCATCCCATAGGTTTTGGGTTGTCAGGTTTTCATTGTCATTTGTTTCTAGGTATATTTTTATTTCCTCTTTGATTTCTTCAGTGACCTCTTGGTTGTTTAGTAGTGTATTGTTTAGTCTCCATGTGTTTGTATTTTTTACAGTTTTTTTCCTGTAGTTGATATTTAGTCTTATAGCGTTGTGGTTGGGAAAGATACTTGATACGATTTCAATTTTCTTACATTTACCAAGGGTTGATTTGTGACCCAAGATATGATCTATCCTGGAGAATGTTCCATGAGCACTTGAGAAGAAAGTGTATTCTGTTGGTTTTGGATGGAATGTCCTATAAATATCAATTAAATCCATCTTGTTTAATGTGTCATTTAATGCTTGTGTTTCCTTATTCATTTTCATTTTGGATGATCTGTCCATTGGTGAAAGTGGTGTATTAACGTCCCCTACTATTATTTTTTTACTATTGATTTCCCCTTTTATGGCTGTTAGCATTTGTCTTATGTATTGAAGTGCTGCTATGTTGGGTGCATAAATATTTACAATTTTTATATCTTCTTCTTGGATTGATCCCTTGATCATTATGTAGTGTCCTTCTTTGTCTCTTATAATAGTCTTTATTTTAAAGTCTATTTTGTCTGATATGAGAATTGCTACTCCAACTTTCTTTTGATTTCCATTTGCATGGAATATCTTTTTCCATCCCCTCACTTTCAGACTGTATGTGTTCCTAGGTCTGAAGTGGGTCTCTTATAGACAGCATGTATACAGGTCTTGTTTTTGTATCCAATCAACCAGTCTATGTCTTTTTGTTGGAGCATTTAATCCATTTACATTTAAGTTAATTATCGATATGTGTGTTCCTATTACCATTTTCTTAATTGCTTTTGGTTTGTTTTTGTAGGTCTTTTCCTTCTCTTGTGGTTCCTGCCTAGAGAAGTTCCTTCAGCATTTGCTGTAAAGCTGGTTTTGTGGTGCTGAATTCTCTTAGCTTTTGCTTGTGTGTAAAGGTTTTAATTTCTCCATCAAATCTGAATGAGATCCTTGCTGGGTAGAGTAATCTTGGTTGTAGATTTTTCCCTTTCATCACTTTAAATATATCCTGCTTCTCCCTTCTGGCTTGCAGAGTTTGTGCTGAAAGATCAGCTGCTAACCTTATGGGGATTCCCTTGCATGTTATTTGTTGCTTTTCCCTTGCTGCTTTTAATATTTTTTCTTTGTATTTAATTTTTATAGTTTGATTAATGTGTGTCTTGGCTTGTTTCTCCTTGGATTTATTCTGTATGGGACTCTCTGCACTTCCTGGACTTGACTGACTATTTCCTTTCCCATATTAGGGAAGTTTTCAATTATAATCTCTTCAAATATTTTCTCAGTCTCTTTCTTTTTCTCTTCTTCTTCTGGGACCCCTGTAATTCTAATGTTGGTGCGTTTAGTGTTGTCCCAGAGGTCTCTGAGACTGTGCTCAATTCTTTTCATTCTTTTTTCTTACTCTGCTCTGTGGTAGTTATTTCCACTATTTTATATTCCAGGTCACTTATCCATTCTTCTGCCTCAGTTATTCTGCTATTGATTCCTTCTAGAGAATTTTAATTTCATTTATTGTGTTGTTCATCATTGTTTGTTTGCTCCTTTGTTCTCCTAGGTCCTTGTTAAACGTTTCTTGTATTTTCTCCATTCTATTTCCAAGATTTTTGAATTTTGGAAATCTTCCCTATCATTATTCTGAATTCTTTTTCAGGTAGACTGCCTATTTCCTCTTCATTTGTTTGATGTGGTGGGTTTTTACCTGCTCCTTCATCTGCTGTGTATTTCTCTATCTTCTCATGTTGCTTAACTTACTGTGTTTCGGGTCTCCTTTTCATAGGCTGCAGGGTCATAGTTCCCATTGTTTTTGGTGTCTGCCCCCAGTGGGTAAGGTTGGTTCAGTGGGTTGTGTAGGCTTCCTGGTCGAGGGGACTGGTGCCTGTGTTCTGGTGGATGAGGCTCGATCTTTTCTTTCTACTGGGCTGGACTGAGTCTGGTGGTGTGTTTTGGGGTGTCTGTGAACTTATTATGATTTTAGACAGCATCTCTGTTAATGGGTGGGGTTGTGTTCTTGTCTTGCTAGTTGTTTGGCATGGGGTGTCCAGCACTGGAGCTTGCTAGTCATTGAATAGAGCTGGGTCTTACTGTTGAGATGGAGACCTCAGATCTATTGGAGAGCTCTCACCGGTTGATATTATGAGTGGCCGGGTGGTCTCTGGTTCACCAATGTCCTGAGCTCGGCTCTCCCACCTCAGAGGCTCAGGACTGACACCAGCCAGAGCAGCAAGACCCTTTTGGGAAGTCTGAGGTCTTCTGCCAGAATTCAGTAGGTGTTCTGTAGGAGTTGTTCCACATGTAGATGTATTTTTGATGTATTTGTGGAGAGGAAGGTGATCTCCACGTCTTACTCCTCTGCCATCCTGAAGGTCCTCCCCAAATCTAATGACTTTTAACCAAACATTTTTGTCTCTTTACATCTAGCCTAACAGTGACTATATAGTTATTTTTGTTTCATATAATATATTGCTTTAAGAGAATATTCAAAATTTTCTAATAAGAGTCTTTTCCCCTTGTGTGTAAGAATGAAATATTATGCTCATACTTAATTGAAGGAGCTACCGGAGCTTTCTACACATTTTCTTCAGTCTTCACAAGTGTACTATTGGTTGTTCTTTTATCCCATCTTACTGATGAAAAAAGTAAGGTCTGGAAAGCTTTCTCAGGAAGACATAGCTAATAAGGAGCTGAACTTGGTTGGATTAAAAATTACATCTCTCTGATTCTAAAATACTTTCCCAAATGCAACCCTATCTCTCTTTGTGGGCTGACAGGTTTTCTGTTCTTATTTTCTTGGGTGTCTGTGCTTTTCAAATGTGGAAAGGCCTGCTTCAGACTCCATAGTCAGTGGATCTAGGGAGCACCCTCTGCTTCACATGTATCATCACCATGTATTGGTTGACTTCCACAGAGCAACTTGGTCTTTGTGATGTCTGGGTTCTGGGAGGCTATGGACAGGTGCTCATCTAAAAGTACGGGGTTGGAGCCTCTTCCTCTCTTTGTGTGAGAAATACTTGTAGCTGCGGTCTGTTGAGTCAATGGTCTGTCCAGATCATGTCCTTGAACCTTATTATAGAAGATAATAATATCTACTGTATTGCAAAGTAGATGTTATTTCCCCTATATATGGAGGAGGAAATTGAATTTTCGAGAGTTAATGTGCCCATGTGCACAGAGCTGCTGAATAGCACAGCCATACACTCCTCTTCAGGGGATGAATAAAGAAAGGAATTGTAGTGTTTTCCTCCCTTTTACTCATTTACCACCGCATTCTGCTTTCTGTCTTCTGAACTTACCACAATTAGGCCATCTCTTCAACAGGTGAAAGCTCTCTTTGAAGGTTAATTTGTGATTAATTTTTATAAGAGGGAACATGACTCTCTTCTGAAGGACCCCTCTCCCATTCCTTCTGTTTGCTGTCTCTCGGGCTACAGTGTAATCCTTTCTGAAAAGTTCTTCCTCACTTCCCAGGAAAAAAGGAGAGACATTTCAAGAGTTTCTATGCCTGTGAGGGGAATAATTGTGGTGCCTAATCAGGTGGCTGCCAGGCTCTGCACAGTATTAATTTGGGTCCTTCAAGTTGTCATTCATGGCTTCTTGTGAACTTGGCCCAGGTGGTGGGGGTGGGGAGGTGGTATCCTAGTGGGAAAGGAAAGCATCAGCTCAAGGCTGAAAGATGGGTGGACAGCTGTTGAGAAAGCTGTGGTTGATCAGGTGACTCCACGGAGCCAGGGTGGTCCTCAGGGTGGTGGCTCTCCCAGGCTGACGCACTCGGCACTTCTGCCTGGGTTTGAATGACAGTCTTGGGGATGTTTCCAAAACTCACTTTCCTTGCCGATAAAATGAGGGTCATAATTACTCTAAAGGAAGAGGATTGTTGGTAGGGGTAAGTGAGACAAAGCCTTCAAAGCCCTTTGCCCAGTGCCTGGCACAAAGTAAATGCTCAGTAAATAAAATGACCTTATGCCCTGCATTTGCCCAGGACTATCTTGGTTGATGCCTATCAATGGCACCTTGATACTCTCTGGAGCATCGTGGTTTAGATAGTATATTTCATGGGCATCCTACCATCAAATGCTGGCTATTATCATTACAGTCAAATATCATTCATTTCAAATGTAAGGGACCCAGAAGTTAGTGAGGGGAGGGGAGATAGAAAAAGAGGGTTTAACTGGACACAGGTCAGATCAGAGGAAGTTTCTATGAACTTCTGGTGTGGAGCTGCTGAGGTGGTCAGTGAATATTCTGCATTCGAAGGTGTTCTCTCTTTTCCTGTGTTCTCATGCATATCTGAAAGACTCTAGTGGTGGAGGGAAAAAAACACAGAGGCCAAGGCTGCAGAGGAACAGAGTAGCACCTGTCTTCCTGCCTCCCGGTCCACAAAGAACAGGGTCTGATTAAAGGGGAAGTCAGAGGAGGCCCTCAGTTTCCTCACCCCCTCACTTCCTGTCTCCCTTATTTCCCTCCCTTTCTTATTAAGTCTCATTTCCACAGTATATAATAGTAAATTTTAATCTTGATTCTCATTTTCTGTTATCTAACTAGTTAACCCATTGACTTTCTGCCTTTTAACTCATTCTAAACGTAATCACTCACTTAAGTCTGTTTTCATCTGTCTCCCCTGGAGAAAAAAGGTCACTTTCCTTCAAGAGTAACTGCCTTTAAGGATGAGACCACCTTGATCTTCAAATATTTGAAGAACCTTTCATCAAGGCCCTACCAAAAGGAACTCTTTGCTCTTGAGGGCTCAGCTGCCCTGTTGAATAATTAATTTGACCCCAACATCACCACCCTCAACTCTAGGAGCTAGCTCCAGACTGAAGCTGTACTAGCGCTACAGCTCATTCTCCCCTTACCCTCACCACTGCTGCCCTGTCCCTTCCTAGGGATGGAAGTTGAGACATATCCTCTGCAGCAGCTCAAGTCCAGTATAGGAGACTTGGATGAGAAGACTGGGCACCCCCATCCCAGGGACTGGTCAAGTGGTTCGATCTGGCTCACAAGATGCAGGGTATGCCAGGCCACAAGGGGCACAAGGCTCAAAAAGAGGTCAAATTTTTTAGCCTGCAAGTGGTTAAGAATTTAGACCCTGTAGTAAAACCCACCTGAGTTCAAAGCCTGATTCTACTACTTACTATCTGTACGAATTTGGACAAGGTGTTTAAATTCTCCTTGCCTTAGTCTTCTCATCTGTAAGTTTGGTGATAATAATCAAATTTACTGGTTTTTTAAAGAGTTATATATAGTGATATATGTAAAGTACGTAGCATAGCACTTAGCATGGGGTGTTCAAAACACTGTAGTTATTATTATCACTCTCATGGCCATATTTTTTAAGTTGGAGTTAGACTCCCTTGGAGTACGCACATGAGCAATGTGTGTTTATATATCACAAATGTATAATTTTAAGGCATTTAGCCAACAGTATGCTGAATAAGTATGTATATTTCAGGTCTTGTTTTGCCTTAGATTTTTGAGTGAGTCATTAAATTTTGCTTCCTTTTTTTCCTATCTATACTCATTAATATATTCATTTAATCCTTAGAACAACTCTGTGATATAGATACGATCTGCATTCCCTTCTTTTAAGTGGGGGAAGAGGTTTATGGAGGCTAAATAACTTGTTTCAGGTTACAAAGCCAATACGTAGTAGGATTTAAACCAAGGTGATCTCTGTCCAGAGATGATGTTGACCACAAGACTACTAGATTATTTATAAGTGGCTTCAAGTGTGTACTAACAAGGATTAAAAATAGTAATTTTATATATCCTTTCAAAGCTTTTTACTTTCTTTTTTTCACTTTTCTTTCTTTCTTTTTTTTTTTTTTTTTTTGCGGTATGCGGGCCTCTCACTGTTGTGGCCTCTCCCGTTGCGGAGCACAGGCTCCAGACGCGCAGGCTCAGCGGCCATGGCTCACGGGCCCAGCCGCTCCGCGGCATGTGGGATCTTCCCGGACCGGGGCACGAACCCGCGTCCCCTGCATTGGCAGGCGGACTCTCAACCACTGCGCCACCAGGGAAGCCCTCACTTTTCTTTCTTAAATGTAAAATACTTTCATTGTGAGCATCAGGGAAGAAAACATTATTGGGTTCATCTTAGACATGGGAAGAGTAGGGAGCAAAGTTCAGATTCTAGAATACGGGCCTCCTCTTATAATCACAGGCCACAGAGACTGCCTCTTATTTGGAGCTCAGTACATGTTTATGGAATACATGAGTGAATTAAAATTCTTTTACATCTTTTTCATCTTTTGATCTTCATAGCAGATGTTACCATTATCAGTTTGAGAAGTGAGGAAATTGAGTCTTAAAGAAGGTCAGGGTCTTGCTCAAAGTCACAAAGCTAATTAATAAAAGAAACAGGGCTAGAATCCAATCCCACTTACTTGTAACACTGCACAGATACCTTCTTCTGCTTATCTGCTCGGTCCTGAAAAATACAAACCAGAACACAGGCAAACCCAGGGAGGAAGTTCTTCTTAGAACTGTTCGTTCTTAGAACTGCTATTCACAACAGTTCTCCCTTCCCTTTAGAGTCTGTTATGACCACCACCCCTGCCCCGCTCCATTATGCTATTTTCTTCTTTTCTGGATGACTGTTCACACCCCACGGCAGGCATACTGATGCTCCCCAATAATGTCAGCAGAGGTCTGGTGCCTCCATTATGTTTGGTTAGGCAAGATTCTTGTTCTGTGACAATCTGCAGAGAACACACGTTATAAATCAGAAGTCTATGGAAAGTTCAGGAATGAAAGAAATCTCTTGCAGACCTGAGGAACTGAGAGCTCATTTTTGAATCCCTGCAGGAAACCAAACCAAACCACACCAAACTGTGGCCTTAAAAAACACATTTCCTTCTCTCTCTGAGGAACTTGTCTGTACCATTTGTTTGCCACTTAATATATTCTCCTTTGTATTGGCTGAGATCCAGGAGGATGGAGTCTGGTCCCTGTTCATCCCTCAGGCTGATGAAAGGCATGAGATGGGAAGGAACAAGGCAGACCTAGACAAGCCAGGATATGAGGAAGCTGACTAAGCTGGACAGTCAGTATAGGATAATGGTTAAGCATGTGAATCTCAACATCAAACTACCTGGGTTCAAATCCTGATTCCACCACTTACCAGCACCTGGGACGCTTCACTGCAGACAATACTGGGTTGAGTTTGAAACATCTTGAGTATTAATAGCTAGTGGAATCCTAGCTCTTGAGGTCCTTTGGTGGTTGGAAAGGCAGCGGGGAGGCATGGGCACCGGGCATAACACTCACAAGGGCTACCAGTTATGGTGTACTTCTCTTGTGCCAAGAGCTTGCTCAGCGCTTCCTGAGTGCTACGTCAGAGTACTTTGTTCTTTCCATTTACTGGATCCTTAGGAGTCCTCCAAAGGGCTCAAGTTTCCTAGACTCAGGGTTCCTCGTTACTCTTTGCCATGATACTTATTTTGCCATAATCTTGCCCTAACTGTCTAAATTGAGCTTACTAGGTGTAAGGTCGAGCAGAAAAGGACAGTTTATATCCGATGGGAAATAAGAACAGCTTAGAAAGGGGAAACCTATTCACTTGAAGAAAACTATGGAAGAAAGAAGAAAGAAAAGCTGTTTTTGCTAATTATGGTCCCAGTATGCTCAGGCTTTACCGGCATATGATGAGAAATGTTATCACATAAATGTTACATGTGAATTTTGCTAGCCTAAAGCCTGAACTTAGTGATTCCTTATAAAGTGCCCCAGGCTATTTAAATCCCCACAGAGGCTCTGTGTGGACATGGGAATATGTGTTGCAGCCACCATCATGTTGTCTTTGCCATTTTCAGGTGGCTTCTCTAGATGTAGATTTTGGACAACTATTCCAGTCACCGGGCCCTAATTTGTCACAGTGCAAGGACAGCCTGGGGGTCATTCAAAAATGGAAGAAGGTTTCAGCCTATGAGTTGTGCTCTTTCAGATAGCGTTGCTTGTCATGAAGTGTTCTGCATTCACTGAGATTACACTAACATAGCCTATTGCTTGCTGAAGCAGAAAAATACCATCCAAGTGATGCTATTGGGGTGAACTCAAGTTCTGTAAAACCTGGAAAAACTATTGGCCTCAGGCCCATGCTGGGTTACTAAGCCTGCTTCTGTGTACCATGCTGTTGTCTCGATGATAACTCTCTCTGGGTTTTTAGAAGATTCTGGCAAAAATTGTCTTTTTAATACATCCTTCCATTCTTGCCCCATGCTCTCCACTTGGCGTTTACAAGTCTAAATTCCAATTCTAAAGACAGTACGTGAGTCCCTTTCCT
This sequence comes from Delphinus delphis, assembly GCF_949987515.2. Lineage (NCBI taxonomy): Eukaryota > Metazoa > Chordata > Mammalia > Artiodactyla > Delphinidae > Delphinus > Delphinus delphis. Next base: position 58,108,166 of record NC_082688.1, read on the forward strand.
ATCCTCCCTGGGGGTTCTTTAGCTCCAATATCTGCAAAAGAGAGATTGGAAAGGTGGAGGGGAGAGGGCAATGCATAGCTCCACCTGCCAACTGTGATCAACATGAGACACCCTGGTTCTACCCCTGTTTCGATCTCTGCCTCCTTGGATGTGCCATTTAAAACCTATCTCAAAGGAGCCCAGGAAATAAGAGAACCAGAAAAGGAAGATACAGAATCCAAACATCATAGCAACTCTCTGTGTGAATAAAACTAGAGGGCGTAGTTGGTCAGAATTCATTGCTAACTCTGGAACAGTGTCGATCCATCTCTTCGTCAGACGTCAGACTGAGATTCTCTAGCCACATCACTCTGCTTCCTCAGACACAACCCTCTTGTGGACCTTGCTTCATGCTAACTTGATGAAGGGGAGGGAGGAGTGATGGCATCACAGTCACTTGCCCTGAGTCCCTACCAGCATCTAGTACAGAGACTATTCTCTACTGGACAGCTTGATCTCACAATGTGCCCTCAAGTTCTGTTTGACAGAGAACATCTGCTCACGGTAGATTTGCAGTGCACAGATAGGATCTGACAGGGACACATTTGGAGGGAACCCACGGGAGGGTGACCCCCAGTAGCTGCTGCATTGCACAACTGGAATTGCATAGTGCACAGCTTGCACAGACCTAGTGCACCCTCCCCCTAGTTCGCTCTGTCAGACAATATAATGGGCTAAATTGTGTACCTCCCAAAATTCATTCATTAAAGTCCCAGCCTCCAATATTTCAGAACGTGCTATATTTAGTAGTAGCGTCTTCAAGGAGGTGATTGAGTTAAAATGAGGCTATTACGGTGGCGCCCTCACCTGACATCACTGGTATCCTTATATTTTTTAAATTTTGTTTGTTTATTTATTTATATTTTTGGCTGCATTGGGTCTTCATTGCTGCACACAGGCTTTCTCTAGTTGCAGTGAGCGGGGGCTAATTTTCCTTGCGGTGCACAGGCTTCTCATTGTGGTGCCTTCTCTTGTGGAGCACGGGCTCTAGGCGTGTGGGCTTCAGTAGTTGCAGCATGCGGGCTCTGTAGTTGTGGCGCGTGGGCCCTAGAGCACGCAGGCTTCAGTAATTGTGACATGTGGGCTCAGTAGTTGTGGTTCGCGGGCTCTGGAGCACAGGCTCTGTGTGTTGTGGTGCACGGGATTAGTTGCTCCGCGGCATGTGGGATCTTCCCAGACAAGGGATCAAACCCATGTCCCCTGCATTGACAGGAGAATTCTTAACCACTGTGCCACCAGGGAAGTCCCACTGGTATCCTTATAAGAAGAGGAAGAGACACCAGAGGCACAGAGGGACAAACACGTGAGGACAAAGCAGGGAGAAGGTAGCTGTCTATAAGGCAAAGAGAAAGGCCTGGAACAAATCCTTCCATCATGGCCCTCAGTTGAATCCAACCCAGTCTGTATCATAGACTTCCGCTCTCTAGAAGCTATGAGAAAATAAATTTCTGTTAAGTTACCTATTCTGTGGTGTTTTGTTATGGCAGCCCTAGAAAACTAATACCCCTTCATACCATCTCTAATCGACAAACTAAGCATAAACAGATTTCACAAACATAGCTGTTCCCCAACCCTGGATGCTTCTACTGTAATTCCTTCCAATGAGAGACTTTCACAGTCTTTTAAATTTCTTCCTGGAATATTTAGCTACCCTTATCATGCATCATTACTAGAAGCCTATTGTATGACTCCATACAAAACCTGTCTCTGTCCTATAGTTTGGTATACTCGGCCTTCTCAATGAGCCCATTCTTTTAGCCTAAGCTAAAGGTATCTATTAGACCTCCAAGATCTATGCAGATCCTCCTATAGTTTGGTATACTTGGACTTCTCAATGAGCCCATTCTTTTAGCCTAAGCTAAAGATATCTATTAGGCCTCCAAGATCTATGCAGGTCCTCTACCGTTGGATATGTACACAGGTTCGCCAACCACACAAATCAGCCATGACATTTTCTAGTTGCATGAGCTTAAGGGCATCATTTTACCTTTCAAAACTTAAGTATTTTCATCTGCAGAAGGGCGTGATAGTAGATACTTTGTTGGACTCTTGTAAAATGTTGCATGTGAAATGCTTGGCTCAGCACGTGGCACATGGCAATTACTCGACAAATGTTCATGTTGGATGTTGATCATCATTACCTTTATTTTTTTTGGAAACTCCTATAACTGTTCTCTTCTGAAATTTTCCAGTTTTCTTTTGTTGAATGCCTCAGCACTCTTGCAATACATAAAGCAATTTCTCTGATCTGAGGTCTTTTCTCACCAATCTCTCCTTTATTATTGGTCTCCATACAGGTAAAATTGTTGTCTCTATAGAACTCCAAATCTACAAGCCTTGGAGGGCTACTTTCTGTACTCTTCAGAAAGCATGAAGAAGGCAGGAGGAAACTTTTGAAAGGAGGTGATGGATATGTTGATTGCATGGGTTATAGTGATGGTTTCATGAGTACATACTTATCTCCAAAGTCATCATGTTGCATACGTTAAATATGTACAACTTTTGAGGTATGTCAATCATACCTCAATAAATTGTTTAAAAAAGAGAGCAAAGGTTAGGGCCAAGTGTGTGGGAAAAGCCTTTTTTTCTTTTGGCAATCGCCTCAAAAATGTGTTCTTTATTTAGATAAAGAACCAGAATCTTTAGCAATAAGCCTGGGTCACATATATCATGTGTTGGGGACACTACATTTATAAAAAATACCTCAGAAAAAGACTGTGTGCAATACTACAATTTAAATATATCATGAGGATTTTTATTATCAATTTCATGGCTGACATGCGTGGATCTTCTCTGTGGAGGTGTATGTTCCTCACAATCACAAAAACTTGGTTAAAAAAAGGAAGTTAAAACATTTTAAAAGCATGAACTATGTGCTGTGCTTTGTGTTATTTATTTCTCATGCCATCCTTTAAGGGAATTATTTTACTTCCACTTTACAGATGAGAAAATTGAGACTCAGCATTTTGACTAATTTTGGAGTTTTTATGAGTACCATGAAATTTATTCTAACACAATTAAACAGTGATTAGATAGGTAGGGGGAAGGAGAGAACTTTCTTGTTATACAAAGAGAACATCTTCACTAAAAAAATAGAAAATATATATAAACAAAATTGAAAAAATAAAAATTGCCTAAACCTGTCACCTGCAGACCATCACTTCTAGCATTTTCATTGATTACACAATAATTGTGATTCTTATAGGAAACCCTCAATCACTCATACTAATGCAAGAGAGAGACAAGGGTGGAGAATCTAAAAATCATTTCTGTCTGTACTGTGTGCTTTGGGGAGTAGAAAATTAACCTTTTGATCAGGTTCTGTATGGGCTAATTACTAAAATTACTTTTTCATTCCTAACTGATCCTAATTGAGGGCAGAGTCCCAGAAGCATTTTGGTGACATGGGATTAAACGTGTGTGGTAGCTAATCCAAGTGGAGCCTGTACACATGGATAATTAAGATGTGACTGTGGAACAACAGCTCATACCTTGTGGTCACATAGGGGCTCTCAGCTTTTCAGATGCTCTGTCCTCAGAGCCATCTTGAAAGTAGATTCGATTCAATTCACCAGGCATTCACTGGGAGACTGATTCTCTCTGCAGTATGCTAAAATGTCTGGGAAATAGTCCCTGATTGTAACGGACATATAATCTAGTGAAGGTGATGGGTATGCGTCCTACTAAATTTAACAGTAGTAATGGTAATTATAGCTAACGTTTCTTGAACATTTACAGGCCTGAGGTTCAGCTCTCTTTTAAGCTCCTTAAATGTGTTAACTCATTTAATCCTCATATAAAGCATAGTGTAATGAGGGGAAAATACTATGCACTTAGTTAGAGGAGAAGGAATGGTTTATCCTGAATTGGGAACTTAGGAAGGCTTCAAGGACTGTCACAGGTGGAAGCTCATAGACTAAAGGGACCATCTTTACAAACCTGATCTTATAAAATGGGTGATGGGGGCTGCAGTCCTCTGGCTGCGTCTGTTTGTTCCTCTTCCTCCCAGCATTGATGACTGCCTGGCTCACAATGCGTCCGCTTCTAGGTGTCGTCTCCCCAGTACGTAGGGTGGACTCCCTGTGCCATGGCTCTGTGACCACATATGACACTGCCTCACTGGATGGAGCTGATTAGACCAGGTGTTGGTTCCACACCAAGCTGGGGCACTTAGATCCTTCCACTGGATTATTTCAACTAAAATTATGGGGAACACATCAGTCTTTCTCTGGTGGTGGAAACTGAGTAACGTGAAGTTTGAGAACTGCTGAGGTGGCCATGCAAATAGGTCACTAAGGCCTCCTGCTTAGGGAAGAGTTATTGACCCACAGCCCAGCTGCTGGCTCTGTGTCCACTGCCCTGTCCACATGAAGGCCACACTTCCCAAGGGCCAATGACTGAGTGTGGTCTGCACAGGAAGGAAGACCTGTTTCTGTGAGATAGGCAACTTTGGCCCCAGGAATCCTTATCTGCATAGCTGAGACTTTCTTGGAACCACATTTAGCATATCCAACACCCTTTCTTCCCCTTCTCCTCCGCAAGGCCAGACCTATATCACATTGTGATGGCTCTTCCCATACCTAGCTCCCACCCCTTATTCCCTGCAGTTTTTTCTCTCACTAAACGTCTTGCACATCTGATCCCATCCTGACCTGTGCTCCTCTGAGAAAGTGTATTAATAGTAGAATTTTGTCTTCATGTGGTATTTCATCTTTAAGGTTAGACCAAGTTTCTTCACATTGCAACAGCAATATTCCAAGAGGTTAAGCCGCAATGAGCAAGCACTTATCAAACCTTATATTTACTGTTGCCCAGTTGGCCGTGTCAAGTCACATGGCCAAGCCCAGAGTCGGCCATGAGTTGGGATTAAGCAAGGGTGTAGATACCCAAAAGTGTGATGCATTGACCGTCCTAGTATAATGGTCTAACAGAGCTACGAACAGGGAACGGTTACCTGCATTTTCCGTAAACTGCAATTTCATGGAAGGTTTTACATGCTCCCTTCTGGAGAAAAACTACACCCAAATAGGTACCTGGTAAAGATAAAGATTGTTCAGGAAACTATTATAAGTAGAATTAATTTTTAGAAAAGAAACCTTGTTTGTATCTAATTGGCTCATTGAAATAATCTCTCAGGTGGTACGATTGGTATGACTAAGGCTTTATTCCTCTAACTTTTGAGCACAAAATGGAGTAAAGAGGACCAACTGAAGCTTTTGGTAGCAATGAGGTCAGTGGCACCTTTTTCAGTGTGAACCATACCCTGTGGGCAACTCTGTATTCAGGAAGTCACTTGTGAGACTATCCCACAAAAAGAAAATGAGCAGAAGCTTAGCAGAAGTCTACTGTTAGAGGAAATGTACGTGGGAGGGCTAGGAGATCCTTGTGCTACTGTTTGTTAGGAAATTAAGCACATAAAATAATGTTCCCATGTCAGTACGTTTTCCGTGCATTGCATAGTTTTTATCTCACACTGCTTCCTCTTCATCTTCTTAACTATTCTTAGCTTAGCACTCACCATATTGCTTGAGGAATTGAGAAGGCACTGTTATTTGGAATAATTACAACTGCTCCCTTTTCTCTAAGAATGTTGCCCTTCTAAGGGTGGGGAAATTGCATGGAAATAAGTGGACTTTGCTGTCAGAAGCTTAGAGCAAATCTTTATTCTTCCACCCACCCTCTTGAACCCCATTTAAAGATGTGGGATCTCTAGTTGAATTATGTACCTTATGAACAGTGTAGTAACCACACAGAGTGTTTTGCAGAGGGGGAAGTACTCACCTTTTTATGTTTTTAAATTTTTGTTCTTTGTTACTGGTCAAAGCAAGTGGAGAAAATGAGAGAGAGAGAGAGAGAGCTGGAGGGAGAGAGATTCCATGTTGGGAGGGAGCAGAATGACAATTCGTTCACTCAGGTCTTTTGAAGAAAATCGAGAAATGATATTAATGTCTTGAAGCATCTCAATGACTCAAAGTCTTCCATACTTAGCTTAAGTTTATGAACAATGTGCTGAGTCTGTACTCTGGACTATCAGAGCAAAGGAGCAGGTTAGGCAACAGCGATCCCCTCCCTTCCCCAGATCACTGTTCCACACGCACTTGGCCTCCCAGGTCAATCTTCTGAAGCTCACATTATGGGACGTGCTCTGTGGTGACACCTTAAGTAGGCAACATAAAACCTCACTTGGCATTAGCCTTGATTCTAGCCTCCAGGCATTACTTCATCTCAGGAAAAGGTTTTTAATATTTGCTTGAGTTGTATAACCATACAGAGCTGAGAAAATTATAACTAATCTCCATCTAAGCTACATTAGCACCAAGTCGTTTGGTGAATAAAGCCCCCTCCTTTTTTTTATAATTGAAAGGAAAAAGTCACCTTCCTTTTTACAAACTGAGTTGATTAGCGAAAGGTTTCGTAGAGGGTGGGTGAGTCAGGGGCAACTCACAAACTCAAGCTCTCCTCCTGGGCAGTCACAAAGATTACACCAAGTCATAAACATCCCAAGGCATTTGTGCATAACGTTAATGAGCCTGTGGATCAGGTGAAGCTGTAAATGCCAAGAGATGACAAGCTACCGTTTGGATGAGCTGCCTCTGGCCTCCTGGTGAAGGAGAACAGGGCTCTTGTGAGAAGGTGCTATAGCTGATACAAATGTCTGATGATGACAATGTGGTGATGAAGTTCAGCCCAGAAAATCAGAGGGCACAGCCCTCTGGCAAGGCTGCCTCTTTCCTCTTTGCCACATCATCTTTCTGAGACGGTCACCCCATATCTTCTCAATCCCTATATTTGGGAACCCTCCCAATATCTCAGTATCTTGTGTGAAGTTTTTGCCTTATTGTTGTCTATAGGGTAATGTGACAGCCACTAATTATGACATCTGAAGTCCTTCTTATTCTGTTCCCAGTTCTCTTTTCCCATCCTCTTCCTGACCATTTTACTTGCTCCTCTCTCTCTCCAGATAAGCAAACAACCGGACTCCATAGTATTCCACCCAGGCTTTATTCCTTCAGTTTCCTCTGCCCAGAATGTTTTCTTGCCATTTCTCCACCCAAAATTATCATATTCATCCTCAAGACATAGCATTTCAACTTCATGAATTCCCTCCCATCTTCCCTTTAATAGATGGAACTAATCCGTCATTCCACTATGCCATTCTAGCATTTGCATATACATACCTGTTATGGAGACTTAGACTTCTAATCAAATAAAGTTACTCTAAGTAATGTTTCTTTACCTACAGCAGAAGTTCCTCAAGGGTTGGGTCCAAATCTCTTGCATATATGCATTGCCATTTTCAGATTCCCTCTCAACCCTCAAACCTGATGTAGTTGGTTGCTCAAAGATATAGAACTGATATGCAGGAACTTTCAGTTCTACATTATCACATTGGTCCTACATTATCACCAAGGGAAAATAAGACGAAATCCAAAATATCAAACTGTGGGTTACATTTTATGTGTTAACTTGGCAAGGCTATGGTATCCAGTTTGGTCAAACACTAGTCAAGATGTTCTTATGAAGGTGTTTTATAGTTGTGATTAACATCTGCAATCAGCTGACCTTAAGTAAAGGAGATTGACCTTGATTATGTCTGTGGGCCTCCTCATCCAATCAGTTGAAAGCCTCAAGAGCATAAATAGATTTCCTGGGAACGGAGGAGCTCTACCCCAAGACAGTAACATGGAAATCTGTCTGAATTTCCAGCTTGCCGCTCTTCCCTGCAACTTTCAGACTCAAGACTGCACCATCTACTCCTGCCTGAGTTTCCAGTATGCTGGCCTGGCCTCCAGATTTCAAAATCAACACATCAAATCTTGCCTGAGTTTCCAGCTTACTGGTCAAATCTCAGACTCATCAGTGCTCACAATCACGTGAGCCAATTCCTTAAAACAAATCTTCATATTTTATCTCCTCTTGGTCCTGTTTCTCTGAAGAAGCCTTTTGATATGTAAACCATCTAGCTAGAAAGACAGTAGAAGCGGAGGTATGGAGTCAAAGTGGGGAAAAGAAACCAGAAATGTAAGAAACAAGAAATAGCAGAGAAAGTGATTGGACAAAACTATATAACTTCCAGATATGAAATGCAAGCACTTGTAAAGACTTTTTATGTGTCTAAGGTTTGTGTGAGTCAGTCAGGTTTAATTAAGGAATCAACATAGCGATTCTTGGGACATAGCAGACATTCAGTAAATGTTGCTGAATGAGCAAATAACTGCAGTTGTGAATGAATTGATCAACCCTTGCCTTCTCTTCCTTCGCAACAACTTGATAACTAGAAATAGCAGGAAACATGACACCCTGGGATAATTTTGACCGCTGGGCAAGATAACGACTATTATGGCAAAGTGTTCTCCTTTCACAGCCATATTTGAACAGTGGAATGACAAAGTTACACCGAGAGTAGGTGATAGAGTTTTACTTTTAGAAGTTTATCATGTTAAATAGAGTAGATTTTTTAGCACAAGGATGATGCAGAGAAGCAGGGAACGGTTGACCAGTAGTGCCAGTTTCTTTTGCTTCCTGTTGAAACCACCACGGAAGCTATCAAAGGCCTGGGGCAGTCCTTTGCTACAAACATCATCCTTCTAGTAACATCTGTTCACTGGGCGAGGTATCAGTTGGAGGAGGAGATATTGCAGCCAGTCCTCAAGGCAAAAACCCTGCATGCTAGGCCTTCCTTGGACAACATCCCAGGAGCTTGATTTTAGCCTCTGGACATCATTTAATCTCAGTCGAAGGGTTTTGCTATTTTTCTCCAGGTATATGTAGAATGCACACCTCTGAGGAAGTGGCAGACTATATGGTGGCTTTTAAAAGGGCTTGGGTGCAGTCATGAACGGCAGAGCTCTGATGACTGGATTATCAGGAAAAATATGTGTCAAACCTGTCCTCTATCTAGGACTGTATTCTTCTGTCAGCTGTGGTTCTCATGTTATCTTTTGTTCTTTTATTCAACAAAACTCTCTTGCATACCTCTGTGTTCAAGGTGTTATTGCAGGAGAGTAGCTACAGGGATGAATCATATGTAAAACTTCTCCTGCAACTAGCAGAAACACAAGTTATTTCAATTAAAAAGGGGTGGGGGAAGCCTCATCATCTGACTTGGTGCTGATGTAGCTTAGATGGAAATTAATTGTAACAGTCTCAAATATGTGTGGTTATTTAACTCAAGCAAATATTAAAACCCTTTTCCTCAGATGAAGTAATGCCTGGAGACAAAGATAAGGTGATATAAATTAATCTATAAATATTTAGGGGGACAAAAAGCCAAGTAATTTCTAGCAAGGGCAGTTTTCCCAAAACCTATTTAAGCATCCTTTGCAGAGGAATACTATGCAGGAATAAAATTCCAAGAGATATTCTTTGGGAAATGCAGCAGTCAAGCTTTTGGATTTACTCTTTCCCTTAGGAGTTTGATATTCATTAATACTTTCCAAGCTACATGCCTTGGAGCACTGGACATCCACATGAGTTTCATCGGCATTGTGGACGACTGTGGATTCTCAGGTCAAAGAAGTTTGGGATTAAGAGAAACTTCATACTCCCTTCTCCTACTAAGGTTTCCAATCCATTTTAGGTATCTCAGCATTTTAAGATGTTAAGGGGTAACCTATTAACATGTTAGATGTGCTAAGATACCCAGCAGAAAAGAATTCTGACTGAGACATATTTAAACAGGAGACTCAGGATGACCTCATGGTGACACCCAAGATGAGCGTTAAGGGGACAGAAAGGATCGTTGTTGGGAACAAAGGGCCTTTCCTTGGTTAGAGCCTCTGCTCCTTGCCTGTCATGCTCTCCAGCCATATAACTTCTTTTCAGAACTGACACTGCCTTGTCATCCCTTTGGATGAAGGGGCCGAAGAGAGGGAGCCCCTTTCCTCCCTTACCTCCGCACTAGTGTGCAGGTCCATTCGTGAGGTCTCTCTGAGATGATTCCCAAGTTCTGGGAATTCATGCCTAAGAATTTTCAGTGATCCTTTTGGCGCTGCCATTTATGTCCCAGAGCAGCAACATCTCAGGATTGTACAGTGAGAGTTGGACCTGAGCTGAGGAATGGCGTGTTTTCTGCTGATAGAGTTCCTGACTGGGGAAATCCATTCGAGTGGAGCTTTTGTAGCTTTGCCAGATTAAATGGAGAATGAGCGATTTCGCTGGTAGTGTTCTTGAGTGTGAAGCCACAAAGAAGAGTGCATGGAATTTGACAGGTTGAAAGTCATCTGGTAGAGAAGGCAAGATAGAGGAGAGGTCATATAGACTCCAACTATTGGAGTGCAGGTCTTGAGTTGTCTTTCCTATTGGGAAATTTAACAGGAGGAGGGGAGGAATATAAAGACAGGGAGAAAAGAAAGAAGGAGATTAAACATTTTTACTTTCTCAGTTGCCTGTTTCAGGATTGGGCCATCTTGAAAGCCTGAGTTTGAGGTATTTATCTTCTCTCTACCCTTTCCTTCTGTATACCTTCATTCTCTGATTACTACACACATACACACACACACACGCACATGCACACGCACATGTACACGCACACACCCCTCACTAAAAAAATTTGGCTTTAACATGAGATTCTAGAAAATTCCTTATCTCCAGAGAATTTTATAAAAATACCACCTTTCTCTGCCTTTAAACAAATGATTTGGCTCCTGTGTCACAGAGTCAGCCTTCTAAAAGGGCCAGTACCTGATGAGTTCCCATTTCTGATAATAGTAGAAAATACTAAATTACTTTTAAGTGTTTTTTTTAAAGCTGATTCGATAGTAACTTAGTTTTTTCCAGTTTATGATTAATTGTAATCAGCCCTCCCATCTCCTTCCTCCCCAGAGACACCTCTAACCCCCACCAAGATTCTTTTTTCCAATAATTTAATAATAATATATATTGAGATATAATTCACATCCCATACAATTCATCCATTAAAGGCATACAATAAAATGATGTTTATAATATTTACAGAGCTGTGCAACCATCACCATAATCAATTTTAGAGCATCTTCATCACTCTAAGAAGAAACCTCATACCCATTAGCAATCACTCCCTATTTCGCCCAACACCTCCAGCCCCTGGCAACCACAAATACTTTCTGACTGTGTGGATTTGCCTCTTCTGGTCATTTCATATAAATGGAATCATACAGTATGTAGCCTTTCATGGCTGGCTTCTTTCAATTAGTGTAATGTTTTTTAATATTCATCCATGTTGTAGCCTCTATCCATACTTCATTTTTTTCTATTGCTGAATTGTACGGATATACCACAATTCCATACAATTCCATTGTATGGATATACCATATTTTGCTTGTCTATTCATCAACTGATGCACATTTGAGTTCTTTCCACTTTTGGATACTATGAATAATGCTGCTGTGGACATTCATGTATAAGTTTTGGGGTATATACGTAGGTCCACCAAGACTCTTAAAGAGCTTTGGTGACAGCCCAGTGATGGTGTTGGAGAGGAAAGGGTCTACCTCTTGGTTTTATCTCCTCTCAGTCATGGATTATGTCATGTCTAGCATGTGTTTTGCCCCCAGGAATGCCCAGTGCTTGCTGGAGAAGGCAGTAACTGGATAGGTTGCAAATGTTCATTCAGCATGTATTCATTTGTCTGACACTGGCAATCTTTAGTAAATTGCAGCCATGCTATCCTTCAGTCCCCAGCTTGGGTAATCTACTCATGCATTCTAATGTGGAATCTTCCCTGGACTGGCTGAGGAAATCCCCAGGCAGTCCCACAGGCTCTCTCTGAAAAAAATCCTCTGCTCCTGGGTACAATGGACCTCTCTTTGTCTCTCATTAATAGGAGGAAAATACAAGATGGTTCTCTTAGGCCCCTCTGATGCCAAGATTTGCCTTGTCACCATCTCTGTTGATCTCTATCATCACTTGGGCAGTGGTGTGGGAAATACTTGGCAACTTCAGCTCTTAAAAGAACAAGTAAACAAACAAACAAACAAAAAAACTCAGAGTGGCTTGGACATATATACACTACCAAATGTAAAACAGATAGCTAGTGGGAAGCAGCCACATAGCACAGGGAGATCAACTCGGTGCTTTGTGACCACCTAGAGGGGTGGTATAGGGAGGGTGGGAGGGAGATGCAAGAGGCAGGAGATATGGGGATATATATATATATATGTATAGCTGATTCACTTTGTTATAAAGCAGAAACTAATACACCTTTGTAAAGCAATTATACTCCAATAAAGATGTTTAAAAAAAAACAAACAAGAAAAAACACACACATTCCATAAATGGAGCAAGCTGCCAATCTCCTTACTCTAGAAGTACCCAAACTTCTGAGATAGCCTCTACTGTTGTCCTCAGTCCCTTCTATTTGTACAGAAAACGGGTGGTGGACAAGACACACTTCTGTATGGCTTCTTTCTTGCTTCCTGTACTCTGTGCATTTCCCCCCTCTCCTGCTCAGAGGTTTCATGAGTTCATCTGGGGCAGAAAGAAAATAGTGTTTTCCTCTAGATATCTTTGAGCAAATTGCTTCTGATTCACACCACGTTGATGCCTTTTGAACATAGAAGCTTAGAATGTGACTTCCCTGTGGAGCTGTCTCTACTGCAGAGATGGCCTTTGTTAATCTGCCAAATGGGTGAGTCAGGCTAAAGGCTAAAGGCTGAAGCTCTGGTGATCAGGCTAAATTATGGCAATGTGTACTTTGAAATAGCATGTTGCCCCATATAGACAACTATGTAACTGAGATCCTAATTTCTCCAGTCCTCAGGAACCACCTTCCTTTTAATACACAAATAATGGAGAACCAAGTCATGTGGCTGCAGCATTTATCATGTTTCCATCCCTAGGTATTTATGAGCATTTTTCAGAGAATTCTTTCATTTGTCACAAACATTTTTTTATCTCTACAGACAGCCTCTTACTCTGGACTGCTACCATCGTCCTGGAGGTTCTTTCTGCCATCTACCCCAAAATTCTGAGACAGACTAGAGACAGTTTCCTCTCATTTCCCCCCAAAACATGTCTAAGATCAGGTGATAATATCTGACAACACAAAATTACAAAGGAGAAAAGACCATTTTTCACTGGAGAGGACACATCACTGCTCCTCTGCACAGCTTCTCCAGTAGCCATATCTGTCCCCAGCCTCCACCATACATAGGGTAGACTGAGGCCAGTCTACCCTACAGACTGAGCCAGAAATACGTAGTGATTCACATGTGATAGACATTTATTTCCCACTCATATAAAATTCAGAGTTGATTTTTACAAATGAGGGTGGGTCTTCTTCAACCAGTGTTTCAGAGATCCTGACTCTTCTACCTTGAGACTCTACCGTCTTTGTTATATGGCTTCCAAGGATACTGTGCTCATCTGCATTGAGCCAGAGGAAAGAGAAGTAGCAGAGAGGGTCAATTTAGGAGTTCCTTCAGGCATCAGGCCTGGAAAGTTACTTTCTTTTGTTTTCCATTGGCTAGAACTCAGTTACATGGTCACGCCTACCTGCAAGGAAATCTGGGAAATGTAGCTCAAATATGTGCCCAGGAGGGAAATAAAGTAGGTTTGGTGAGCAAGTAACCAGTTTCAAAGGGGAAAACCAGCTTATCTTGTCTCCAGTAGGCAGTGGTTATCAGCAGCATAATAATTTACAGAATGAACAACTTTCCTCACAATTAAGACAGCCTTTTACATGATTACCCTTATAAACATGCCAGAATAGGATCTTGGCTTTACATCTGATAACCTGAAAGCCCAGTAGAGTACCAGCTCAAAAAACATCCTTCTCCCAAGGTGGATTTTGCTCTTGTCTCTAGAATAATAGAAATACACAAATTTTCAGAAATATTTGTGGCTGTGTTTAACTTTTCACTATTTATAATTAGAAGACAATGACTTCTGTTTTCTTCTGTGGCTGAAAGAAGCTTCTCATTGCTTTTATGAATAAGTCTTTTAGAACCACAAGCTTAGTTTTCTGAAACTGCGTAAAGGATTAAGCTCAAACAAGGGTCATAATGCTCTTTGACTAAGGAGTAACTTCGAGACATTTATATTGTGTAGAACATAAAATTAGCACAATCATTTATAATGAGAAAATTATCACAGAACTGATGTGTACATTTCATCTTAGGTGGTTAAATTCAATTTGCTACAGCAAACATAGTCTAACAAATGCATTTTCCTCTAACAACATACAGAGAGTAAGTTCAATATCCAGTAACAAATACCTAAAGCATTTTTGCAGTAATTGTAGCCTCAAGGTTAAGGAAATACATTTCTTATATTCTATAATAAATAAAATGAAAACATGTACTTAAAGAGCAGAATGTCACAGGAGAAGTTCTAGTCATTCTTGGCAAATAAACTGCCTATAAACTCAGTCTCATATTGTTGAGGTATATGTGATGTTTACATGTGCCTCTGTCAGGATATTCATACACCCAGTGCATTCTCAAAGGTACTTGTGTCATCTGTCTTCTTATCCTCTCAAAATTTCTTACTAACTGCAATTATAACTTGTGATCAATGGTTTTAATACAAAATGGGTTTTTTAAATTGTTGAATCTAAAATTGGGGGCTCATAATTTTCTATTTCTATACTTCCTTTTTAGAAAATGTCTCTGAAATATAGCCACTCCAATTATTGAGCAACATACCAGAGACCTGTTGAAATGCCAAAGTTAGGCTATTTATTTCCTTGATCTATACTTACGTTTACTCTATACGTGTATTATCCCTACTCAGAGTGTGCACGTGTCTGCATGTGAATGCCTCTGCGTGCGTGCGTGTGTGTGTGTGACTAGTTAGGATTCTTCATTGCAAACAACAGAAATTGACTTTGGGTGGTTAAGCAGGAAAGAATTTGTGGGAAGATGTTATCTGGCTCACAGACAGATGGAAGGCCTGGAGCATCAAACTTACAAATAGGAAAGAATCAAGGGGAGCTTGTTGCCAGGACTACAGCCAAAATCATACCTTGAGAAGAGTTTGGTCAGGGCACCAGCGCCACTAGAGCAGGTCACCCACCGGTACTAGTGTCTCTGCGCTTGCCAATGCTGGTCGTTAACCATGACCTCTGAATGAACCTCGTTTCCTCCTTGAATTAGTTTGGGCTATATACCTACGCTCAAGCTTCCAGGCTTCAGAGAGAGCCAATGTCTGGGCTTTTTGGCTCCTGGTGGGTAGAAGGCAAATTCCTATTTCTGTACAAGTTTCACAAGATGGGGGACTCTCCAAACCTAGGAAGAGGTTCAGCTGTGAGTTGACCAAAGCAAAGGCGGCATGTGTCCACTCTAGCAGATTGTAATGAGGAGTTTGACTCCTTTTCTTGATATATGACTTCTGACAGCTTTTAAGCCTCACCCCTCCCTCTGCCTCTTGTGCCTTACATCTGGACAAGTAGATAAGAAATCCTGGGCACTCCTTCCTTTGGTGCCAGCAGGAGATTCAAACCACGAGACCCCTGCCACGTGGGAACTCTCACCCTGGTACCACCTCCTAACCACAGTAAACCCAGGCCTGCCTCCCTCCCTTGCTCTCTCAAACCATTTCAGACCTGCTTGAGAGGAATGCCCTGCCTTCCCAGGGACCTCAGTTATGCCAGTAGTAAACCTTTTCATACCCTCTTGCCGTGTTTTTGGTATCATCATTCATGACATCGAACCAAACCTGGTTGAGGGTCCAGCTGCCTCTGCAGGTGACCATTATATGGATTAACAAAATGGCAAATAAAAAAGTGACCCCCCCCCCACTAAAATCCTGGTTAATTTATCACAGGATTCATTTATGTAATAAATATCCTTAGTGCATTCAAAATAGCACTTATAATTCAAACAGATTTCCTAGAACTCATCCTTTTCATAATGGAAACATAGGCAATGCCACCCTTCTTTTAAAAGAAGAAAATATTTCGTACTCTTGAGTGTGAGAGCAGTTGAGGGGCCTGCCTTTGATGGTGTTTAGTTGAGGGAGATTTGAACCTACTGGGGGCTATGGACAAAGTGAGCATATTTCCCTGAATGAATAGGAATGAGCTCTTCCATGGGGACTGTGATTTAATTTGTGTTCTGAGGGAAGTTGATTTATTAAAGCATATGAAGATGGAAGGGGCCTTATGTGAACATCTAGGCTACCCATTCTTACCTCATTCCCCTTTCTAGCATCTGTGACCAATCTAGCATCCTTGACTAAATGGCCAATCACTTTCTTCTGAAATACCTCCAGTGAAGATTTGTCCTTCTTTGGACATCTCTGATTTCTAGAAAATCCTTTTATCTATTGCTCTATCCTGAGCTCCTAGTTTTACTCATCTCAGCTACCTAGAGCAGTCTGATACATCCCGCTTGTATTCAGAAGTCCCACTTTGATTTACTGTGTCTTACCTGCTCACCTAAACCCTCTCCTTCTCTCAGAAATATCAACTGAAGACTGTAGAGAAACATCTACATCCATCCCACCCACTGACTAAAAGCACCACAAGAGAATATAGAAGACCAACTGATTTCTCTTTCACAATAACGAGCTTCCCAGGTGTGCTTTTTAGCTTTAATAATTATGATGAGGGAAAGCTCTTCCTATGCTGTTCAGAACTGACCTGTGATTTATGCTCTAACTCCAATTGGCATGTTGAGTGTGTTATGTGCTGCTTTTACTGGCAAGGAAAGCCTGTATACTTGCTCCTGCTATAATAATAAAGCCTCCTTTCTTAGTCTATGCTGACAGAAGCAGGCTGAATGTGCCTTGGGTTCTAAAGCACTCTATTTATAGCCCCATTGCCCAATAATCTCTATTCATTGCATTGCTGGGTTTGCAGGTTCTCATTCTGCATCTGTGAAAGCAGGCACAGATGCATGCGAGGGGCCTTCCTGGCTGAGGCAGGAAGGGGAAATCTTGGGACTGTCTGCTCCCTAGCTACTTTTTGAGAATAGGTTGGGAAATATCCTTGGAGGTTAAATAAAAGTCTTTTCAACTATATCAAGAATGGAGCTGACATTGAATTGAATCACAGAGACCAGGTAGGCTGCGGGTGCACCCAGAGGAGTTCTCCCAGGTCAAAGGCTTTCAGTTTTATTACAGACCCTGTCTTAACATGAGAACTTGATATCTGTCACGGGTGCACTTCTGAATAAAGTGTTTTTTAGAATAAGCCATGATTTGTTATTTCCTTGAATTTATTTGATTTCTCTAAGGAGACTTTATTTTGGAAGCTCACAGAAAATTTATCTTGCAGAAACCTTTTATTCTGCACATCGTCCAGTGATCTGGTTAGAAAGAGGAAGAGCTTGAGAGAACAGTCCTAAGAAATATTTGTCTAATGCTGAAGTCCTTTCCTGAAATCCAGGAGAGGTAGAAAGCAATAAAGTACCAGCTGGATGCAAACTGGAAGAAAGCCTGGGGATAAACCAGCCTGTTGTAGATACTATGGGACAATTGGAAGAGAAACTGAGAACCTAGTGGAGAAGTGAGGGTGGGATGGGAGGCAACAGGGAGAAGAAATATTCTGTATCGGGGCTTCACGCCCATGACTTTCTGGCTATAAGAACTGATCCCACATTCCTGCCTTTAAAATTCTTTCTTCACTTCCTCCACTTAGAATTCCCTCTTCCCTAGATTTTATCTGTTAAAATGCTGTCCATTCTTTAGGGCTCACAGTAATGCTGAGATTGGGGGTATCTGTGCATGACATAAACATTTTCAGTTAAAAGAGATTCAAATCTCAGAGTTGGATGTTTGTCATGACAAGATTAACCTTCCTGATCTCACCCTATATATCCCCTGTACCATATCGTATTCTATTTGTATCTCTCTTAAGGCTCTTGTCACATTCAGTCCTGTATTAGCCATCTTAGTAACCCCTATTACATAAACAGTTCCTTTAATGCAAGTGCTGCATTTAACTCATCTTTGCATCCGAGCCAAGCAAACATGTCTGGTAAATAGCGCCCACTTAATGGGTATCTACTGTCAGATTCTCTATAATTTTTAAAACATATCTTCAGGGTGCTTTTTACAGCAGATAATCTGAGGGATTTAAATGTGGCGATGTCTATCCCTCATGGTGTGATTATCCGGTGAGCTTTTTAAATTCTCATTTCCCATTCTGTTGGGATTAGATTTAAAAGCAAACAAACAAACAAAAAAAAACGATCAGGGGATAGAGCACCAGTGCATCCTCAAGGGATTCAGTGAGTATCTATGAGATGCGGGTAAAAGTTAAGGATGGTATCAAACGATAGTATGATCAGAGTAGAAAGCCTGAATTGTACCCTGACCTCAACTATCCTTGGGTATCACTGTAGGGAATAACAGCTAAGTGAGAATCTGGGCACCACTAAGTAAAAGCAGCACAGTTCAAAGCCCTGATTACAGTCTGACTCAAAAAGCCTAGGTGGGGCTTCCCTGGTGGCGCAGTGGTTGAGAGTCCGCCTGCTGATGCAGGGGACACGGGTTCGTGTCCCTGTTTGGGAAGATCCCACATGCCGCGGAGCGGCTGGGCCCGTGAGCCATGGCCGCTGACCCTGCGCGTCTGGAGCCTGTGCTCCGCAACGGGAGAGGCCACAACAGTGAGAGGCCTGCGTACCGCAAAAAAAAAAAAAAAAAAAAAAAAAAAAAAAAGCCTAGGTGGTACCTTTTACCTTCCTTCCCCTTTACCTCCTGTCAGTTCACATCTATATCTTGAGGCTGGCATAATCAAGTGTGCTTAAGGAGGGAGAGCGAGATGGCTGGACCCCAAGAGAAGCCTTAAATTCACTTACCGAAGAGCCACTTGGAGCAGAAAAGGATGTATCTATGGTGAGTGGAGCCTGGGTTCTTGCCTCATAACGCACAGTGGTTGTGCTCACTAGTAATTATGGCCTTAACAGAACTTTTTATGTAGTAATGGAACTAAGATAACTAATACAGGGTCTAATGTGGCAAGAGCCTTAAGAGAGAGACAAATGGAATGATAGGAGGGGATATGGAGGGTGAGGTCACAAAGGTTTATCTTGGCATGATTACTTGTGGGTACAACCACGGTCAAGTTAGCAACACTTTCTCCCCTATCATGGCCCAGAGATGATGGGGCAGAGGCCACCCTGGTGGAGGGAGGGAGAGGACTGAAAGTTCTCCTTTGCTGATGATAGTTTTGTGATTGCAGCAATTCTGAGCAAGAATTTGGGGTCTTTCCATTGGTTCATTCATGCCACTTCTGTTATGAATTCCTCCCATGGCACCTGATTAACTTCATGATGAAAACCAACTCTTCAGCACATGGTCCCTCTATCATTGCTAGTACTGCCTCTTCCCATGCAGCCCTGATGACAAGGCCCTTGTCATTTCCTTAACCTCATGTGCTAACATTTGCCCTTTAGCACACTATTCTCTGCCCATAATGTGTTCCCCAAACTTAGCCAACTGATTTAATCCTACTCATCTTTCAAGATGCAGTGCAACTTTGCAGGGGACAAGATGTCCAAGCTGACTTTCCTGTGTAGAACTGAGTTATTCAAGGGCAACCTACTTCATGTTGCTCTGATGCAATGATGTGTTGATATAAGTTTTCCTTTGTAGTCTGGAAGCATCTTGAGGATAGGGATATTACGGTCTTTTCAGGGTCTGGCAAATTACTTGCCCAGTATTAAGGAAAAGAGATGAGTGTTTGTTAAATAACTGAATAAATGAAAGAAGGAAGGAGGGAATAAACAGTCCAGATGACCATGCAGGCGACTTTATCAGTAATCACAAGCGCCTCGCTAATACCATCAGGTAGAGTATGCAGTTGGAATGCCAAGATGATCTTTGTTAGCTCAAAACATATTTTCTTAGTTCAGAACATTTCAAATGGAGAGCAGAAGAATTGTGTGTTCTTACTGAATACATTGAAAAATATTTTCAGTGTTACACATTACTGTGTTGGTGTAAATGAGCAGAAATTCATCCTTCCTATGTTTTACTTTCCTTACTAGAAAGAAAACAAGTATTCTTAGTTATTATTTACTTTGTCCTTAGTCTGTGCCATCTCTTTTACTCCTTACAAAAACTTCCTAAGAGAAGTATTATCCCTATTTTATAGAGGAGGTAGCAGGCTTTGAAAAGTTAATTGCCCACGTCATGCAGCTACTAAGTGGAGGAGCCTAGATGCACAGAAGCCTGATTGACCTGCTCTAAATCCCATATCTCCTACACACAACTGTCTTTTGAAGGTTAAATGCAGTTCCATAGGGTTCCCTCTAGCCTTGTTTCGCTCAATCTTGGATTTTGTTCCTTCTTGGCAACTGAGTCCAACATGTTTCAGATGATTATTAACTTTTGAAAAAACGACGAGCTATATTTTTAGTGATAAAATTGTCAATGTATGTTTCCATTCAAGAGATTTTAGGCTATTATAATCCTAGAATCTAGATCTCAATAATATCTATGAGTCATTCTTACTATTTTTCAAATGAGGAAATGAGGCTGAGAGAGATTATGTGACTTGCCCAGATAACAGAGTGAGTGGCAAAGCTGAGTTTAGATACTAGACCTCCGGATTTCCATTTTGTGGTTCTTCACGTTTCAGCAAACTGGGTCCCTTCTTCTGCCTGCAGTCTTCAACGCTTTCTTCAGTGAATGACCTTCAGCAAGTTATATGACCTTTCTGTGCCAGAGGCTAATTAGTGCTCCAAGAAGGTTGCAGTGGTCCACTTCCCAACATTGTGAGGACAATAATTAATAGCTATAAAACACTCTGCAATACACAGCGCTGTCCAAACACCAACATGGCACAACCAAGTCTATTTCACAGTAATTAACTTGGCATTCAGTAAGGGAGAAATCAGTAGAGCAATTCCTGGATGACTTTGCAGAAATGACCATTTCTTCTGTATCTTGAAAGAGTGTCCCGCAGCCAGGAAAAAGATTCAAACTATGCATATTAATTTATTACAAGATATTTTGTAGATGACTATTGTTTTTCTTCTTTAATATTGTATTTTAAAGACATGTGTGTCTTTTTAATGGGCAAGTGGAAGTGCTGAGTTTTATCCACAATGAGCATCAATCCTCTGTGAATCATAACTAGTATGCATATTATATAAATTATTTTTAATTTGTATAATAAATCTGGAGGGTAGATAATTCATCTCTATTTTATATATGAGAAAATAAAGGTTTAGAAAATTAAGTAGCTTGATTAGGACCAACTCAGCTAATACATGATGAAGGCCGGATCTGAACCCAAATCTGATTCCAGGGTTTTGGTTTTCTTCCTGATACATGATATTGTTGTAATCAATAGGCTTTGCACTTTAAGTTGATTTTCCAGAAATGATATAAATCCAGCTCCGATCCATCTATACTCTCGTGCTTGTCTGTCTTGGTCGCCGATGATCCACGCTTTCAACTTGCTGGATAGGCTACCAGCACAATCTAGGACCAAGAGACACACTTAAATCCTTCTAACCGATAGGCAGTTCATACCCAAGACTTTATTAACTTTAGTGGTCTAAGCCACAGTAAAAGTCGCTTTATCCCATCTAGCTCTTTTATTTCCAGTCCCAGTAGGAAAAATAAATGATAAGAACTGAAGAGACCAAAATAATTTTGGTTTCACTAAACTTTTTTTCATAAAGTCTTTATTATATACACTTTTGTATATATTAATATACATAATGTCAAAGCTGAAGTGGGAGGTCCTTGTCTTTACCCTGAGTCTGAGCAGCTGATGCCCTCCTCAGACTGTGTCTACACACTTCTAAACTGTACTGATGTAACACACAGATCCTTGAGAAATATCTTTAAAAATGACAATTAATATGATTAAAGTTTCTGAGTTAACTGTTTTTTTTTTAACTTAATTCTTATTTTATGTTGGGGTATAGTTGATTTACAATGTATTAGTTTCAGATGTACGGCAAAGTGATTCAGTTATACGTATATATATATCTATTCTTTTTCAGATCCTTTTCCCCTATAGGTTATTACAGAATATTGAGTAGAGTTCCCTGTGTTATACAGTAGGTCCTTGTTGTTTATTTTATACAGAGTAGTATGTATATGTTAATCCTAAACTCCTAATTTATTCTCCCCCCCCCCCACCTTTCCCCTTTGGTAATCATAAGGTTTTTTTTGAAATCAGTGCGTCTGTTTCTGTTTTGTAAATAAGTTCATTTCTATCGTTTTTTAAAAATTAGATTCCACATATGAGTGATATCATATATTTGTCTTTCTCTGCCTGACTTACTTCACTTAGTATAATAATTTCTAGGTCCATCCATGTTGCTGCAAATGGCATTATTTCATTCTTTTTTTATGGCTGATGAGTAATATTCCATTGTATATTCCATCTTTTTTATCCATTCCTCTGTCGATGGACATTTAGGTTGATTCTATGTCTTGGCTGTTGTAAATAATAGTTACACTAAAATTTAACAACAATTATTTCTACATCAAATTTTAGCAACATTGAATAGCTTACTAGGTTATGATGAGTGTTCTTTACCCGTGTAAACTTTCTATGGAATTGCATGTCATTCCTGTAGTCTAAGAGTGGGCTGGATCCTGTACATTGACAAACACTGCTATAATATTCATATTTTGAACACGAATTTATTTTACACGTGTATATATATAAATAAATAATAGCCATTAATAAATCTTTATTGACATGAAACGAATAGAGAAAAACACAAGAAAGTAAACGTATAGCTCAGAGATTTATCAAAAGACAAATACCTATGGAACCACATCTAGATCAAGAAATAAAATATTGTCAGCACCCAAGAAGTTTGTTTTCTGCTCTCCTAATCACTGCTTACCTCCTCCCAAGAGGGAACCACTTGAGAATCATAGAGTGCATGTTTTTTTATGTATGGTATGTTTGCTTTATGTTATGTTGATCATACTTATTCACTGTATTCCATTGTGCCATTTTGCCAAAATATATTTATCCATTTTACTGTGGATGGACATTTCTGTTATTTAGAATTTTTGGCTCTATGATTAATGTTTCAATGGACAGAATTTTATTCTGTTCTTAGTCTCTTGCTCACATATGCATGCATTTCTATTTATGATGTAATTACAACCTGTAAAACTACTGGATAAGCTATGTATATATTCCACTTTACTTTGGAACGCTTAAGCGTGTTGTACAGCGTTTGTAAAATTGCATTCTAAAAAGCAGAGTGTACGCTCATAATAGGGAATGGCGCAGAATTCCATAGAGGCTTTATACGTGTAAGGACCATTCACTCAGAACTCATGGATTCTCACCAACCTTTAATATTGTTAGTCTTTTTAATATTGGCTGCTCTGGTGCATGCATATTGGTATTGCATTGTGGCTTTAACTTGCATTTCCATGATTATTTATTAAATAATTTTTCATTTGTTTTGAGCAATTTGGCTACTTTTTTGTGTGTGTGTGTGTGACATGACATACCTATTCAGGCCTAGTGCCTAATCTTTTCTGGGGGTGGGGGTACCTGCCTTTTTCATATATATTTTTAGGAGTTGGTTATATACTGTGAATATGGACCCTTTGTTACTTAGAGTGGTTAATGTTGGTAAGTTCTGACGTATTATGCTCCTATTCAAATTCCTGATATTGCTTGTCCATCTCGTTTGTTTAAATCATTTTGCTAGGGTTTACCAATATTGTTGTCTTTCAGGGAATCAGCTTTTAACTATAAGTTTTGTTGATACTCCCTATTATGTATGTATTTTAAATTTTACTATTATTTCTTTTCTTTATTATTTCCTTCCTTCTACTTTCTTGGGATAGAATTAACTGTTAATTTTCTAATTTCTAATTAATTTCAAGATCATTGGTTTTCAATCTTTCTTTTTTCTAACATATGCATTTAAGGCTATAAATTTCTGTCTAAAGCACAGTTTAGCTTTATCCCACAAGTTTTGATATGCAGTATTTCATAATTTTATAGTTATAATTTCTTACTTCCATTGTGATTTCTTCTCCGACCTGCTATTTAGAAGGCTTTTTAATTACCATGCATACATATGGGAATTTTCTAAATATCTTTGATATAGAATTCCGGTTGAACTGTAATGTGGTCAGCGAATGAATATACTCTACATAATTAAAACACTCAAGGGCTTCCCTGGTGGCGCAGTGGTTGAGAGTCCGCCTGCCGATGTACGGGACGTGGGTTCGTGCCCCGGTCCGGGAGGATCCCATATGCCGCGGAGCGGCTGGGCCCGTGAGCCATGGCCGCTGAGCCTGCGCGTCTGGAGCCTGTGCTCTGCGGCGGGGGAGGCCACAGCAGTGAGAGGCCCACGTACCGCAAAAAAAAAAAAAAAAAAAAAAAAAAAAAAAACACTCAAAATTTATTGAGATTTGCTTTATGGTCCAATCCCTAGTCAATTTTGGTAACTATTCCATGTGCTCTTGAAAATGTATTCAATTCTTATTGAATGTATTCTTAAGCTGTTGAATAATCTATATTCTTAAGTTGTTGAGTAGTGATCTACATAGGTCACTTAGGTTAATTTTGTTAATCAGGTTATTTATATCTTTTATATCATTACTAAATAGTTTTGGTCTGTTCTGAAACAGTAATTTTATCAACTACTGAGAGAAATGTTTTAAAATCTCCCATTATGATCGTGGATATGTATGTAATTCTGTTTATTTCTGCCTACTTTTGTTGTCTCTATTTTGAAGCTGTATGATAAGTGCATACAAACAGAATTGTTACATCTTCCTGGTGCACTGAAGCTTTTTTCCTTGTGAATTGACTTATTATTTGCTAATGCTATGGCTGAAATTAATAACAGCACAGCATTCTTTTGGCTATGTTTGCATGGCATATTTCTTAACCTTCTTTTACTTTCAGCATTCTTATACTTTTATGAGCATTATATATCTAGACTACAATGTATATTTTTAAATTGGATATACTACATTTACATTTAATGTAATTTTTGTTTTGTTTAAATCTATCGTATTATTATTTTCTTTCTATTTGTCCCACCTGTCCTTGGTTCTTTTCTGAGTTCTTTTTCTCTCCATTCTTGCCTTTTTAAATTGATTTTTAAAAATTAATCCATCTTCTCATATATTTTAAAGCACCCCTACTTTAAAGCACTTATTATAAAATTTTAGAAAAAAGTACAAGATAGTTTTATTACATAGTTATCATTTAGTAAATGATGCATTTCTTTCCAGTCATTTAATTCTTTGTTTTAATATGTGTACATAATTTTATACCTCCTTTTAATGATTTTTCATGTCATAACTTTTTCCCACAAACTACTTAACCACTTAATGGCTAAATTATGATGTATTATTCATGGTATTGTGATGTGTGTGTGTATAAAATTTTACATATATACAATTTCACATATATACATTTTATTTTTAATCATTTCCTATTAGTGAACATTTAGGGTGTTTTCACTTTTATTTTGCTATTACAAATAATGATACAATCTACAATTTCAAATTCATAGTTGTTCCTTACTATATTTATTTCCTTAGAACTTACAGAAACCCTTTTTTAAAAATCATAAAGTTAAACACTTTTCAGATTTATAATTTTACAAATTATTATACTTTATCTAAATTCTCTTAACTTATGAAGTCTAATCATAAATATGACTAAGAAAAGAAACCTAAACTATTAGTGAGTTACTATTAACTAATAATTCCTACATGTGTGTACTTGTGTGAAGTGAGCTATTTTGTCATCTTTGGCATTCCAGTCAGACATCTGTTTAATATAATTCATCACAATGATCAGAATAGTAAGTATGATTCACCTTGAAATTTTTGTCCTGTTTTTCTGGTTAGGGATTGTGTGCTTACACAATCAATCAATAGGGTGATTGAATCTATAAAATTAAAGGACAATTTAGGTGGAGAGCAAGAAAGAGGGAGGAAAAAAAGAGTCTAATTGTCTATTTCGTATCAAGTTTTCCAAGATACTTTTTGGATAATGGGACTGTTTCATTCCCTCATCATTTCCGTGGCAACATGTAGTTGTAACATTACCCAGCATACCTGTGCTTTGCCTTACCTTAATTCTTTAGGTTGGTTGGCAGTCAGTTGTTGGTCCTACCATATATTCATCACTATTTGGCAAGGTGACAGCTACTGCACATCCTTCTTGATCTGGCAACTCAATGAGCACATTCTCTCCTCCTATCCACAGCTGTGATCCTGAGATCATCACTTACTCCAAGTCCTATCAATGGGGGCCAACAAGCATCCATTCTGTTCGGGGATTTCTGTTTGTGCTGTTGGGGAATTAACTCTTCCACTTGCCTGATTTTTGATGTTATGATCCCAAAGTTTCCAAGGACTGCATAGATTGCTGAGATCCCAAAGTTTCCAAAGAATGCATAGATCTACTGAGAAAGTAGAAACCAGGATGGGAGAAAGAGAGAGATGCCAAGTGTTGAAGATATCACCTGAGTTCTGAGTCCAGTTGTTTCTGAAGATTATATATTTCTACTCTCTCAACATAAGCCCATTCCTGATCTTTAAATATATGAGCCAAAAAACACTTTCCTTGTCTTTTAAGCTGAGTCAGAGTTTCTGTCCCTCACAATAGAAAGTCCTAACTTGATGGATCTCTCCTTTCCCTTGTAACACTTGTCAGAGTGTAATTTTATCATTATTTAGTTAATGCAAACCTCTCTCCCTAGGCTGCAATCTCCGTAGGAGAAGCAGCAGTATCTCATTTGTTCACAGTTGCATTCCCAACGCCTGCAACAGTTCTGACTTATAATTTTGAATGATTGAATAAACGATCCAAGCCAAGTATTTTCTTAGCCATGTTCCCAAAGTGTTTTTATGTACTTGAGAGATGCCAGTTGTTTCGAGACGATAATACTTATATACATCCTAATGCACTTATTTGTATATAGTAGTCATCATGAAGAATTAAAGATTGCCTATGATCTCTAGTTTGAATGATACCAAGGCTTCTTTCTTTGCTGTGTGAACTTGGGCAAACCATTTCTTTAAGCCTCAGTTTGCTTACCAGTGAAAGGTGCTCACCTCAAGGCAGGCACCTGTAGATAGCAGCCTCTTGGTAAGTAGAATTACTATTAGTATAAAGGAACTAACCAGATAACCAGGGGGGAAGAGGGAACATACATAGTTAGTTCAAAACCAAAGTGCTTGAGTGGACAAAAGCAAAGGCCAGGGCTGCATAACACTGACGTTTTTATTAGAATTCATTTGTAACAAATGGAACTTGTGTCAGCAAAGAACTGATTTTCATACAGACTTCTTTCGCCACCAATGTAACGAAGTAAGAAAATAAAAAGCACGCCTTTCATTCTGTAAAACATTTACGCGTACTACTAATTAGAGGTAATTGTATTTTTTTAACAAGCCATTTTACAAGTTGTTTTTTTTTTTTTAATTTTTCAGTCTATGCATCCAAAACGAGAGCAAAGAACACAACTGTTATTATCTTTGTAAAGACACTCCAAGCTTGGATGGCAAAGCCACACAACAGATGGAGAGGATGGATCTGTAGCCTTCTGATCTCTGCTGGAGTATCAGGGCACCCATAAACCCAAAGGAAACTAAAATCCAAAATAGGAAAAAGAAAAGGTAATGAAAAATAAAAAGCAAGACCTAAAGCAAAGCGAAACCAAAACAAAAAACAAAAAAAAACAAAACCAGGAAAGAAAAAAATCTGTACATTACTGCAGAATTTTTCCTTTCCTTTTTCTATATTGGGTTATTTACATACACACAAACGAACTTCTGAAGCAGTTTCTTACAGATGGGTTCAAGTAATAACATTATTGGGTGTAGAATCAATAGGGCAGTGCATAGTATAAAGGTATAGAAAGTGCAAAGTTCCCTAGAGGCCCTTCCCTCCCCTGGCTGTCCTCGCCATTGTCTAACCATGCAAATCATTTTTAAAAAAGAGCTAAAATAAAGTTCTGTACAAATCACTTTTTATATATTTTGATTTTTTTTACCTTTGTAACTAATTACAAAATTATACATAACTACACGTACATAGGTAAATAATAGCACCGTACTGGTTATGATGATGAAAATAATCGGAAACTTGAAAGTTTATGGTAATGGTAGATAAAGATGTTTACCTGGGAAAAGAAGATAGAATGTTTTTACAGAAAAGCAGAGTGGAATGCACATCAATGACAGTAAGGGAGTTAGCTCTCAGAACAGCTCCTGAACAGTAAGATATCTGGAATATTCTCCTCCTCGCTCGTCTATGGTATGCATCCCGTTCATTTTCTTCTTGTGATTATTCTCCCCTTTCCCTTTGCCAAATGGGCAGTTTTGGTTTCAGGGAGAGAAACTGCTCATTGGCCAATCGTTCTGGTGTGCAGTACACCATCGGATTCTACCTGTCCCACATGGCATGTCTGCATGACGCAATGTCTGTCCGACCCCCTTTGTTTCACTAAACGAAAATCATAGCACTGAGTAATCTGGCACTTGGATAAATCTCCAAAAGATACAAACTAAAAGAAAACAACAACAGACCCACATAGTGCACATTCTTCTCTTGTTCTGATGTAGGTTAGAGAGTCTCATTCTGAGGTAGCCTTCTAGATACTTATTATTATTATTATTTTTTAGTATTATAGTTTTTTTTTTCTTTTTCTTTCTTTTCTTTTTTTTTTACAAAAGTGCTCAAATATGATGCTTGCAAGTGTTTGGTCTCTTGGATTTCATTCTGCTAGTGATGGGAAAATGTAGAAAACAAAACTCCTTCCATGCAGAACATCAATGAAGCTAACATTAAACCAAAATATTTTACCAAAACTCTTTAATAAGAGTTCCTTGGATATTCTGAGTGTTCTTTAAAATCGTGTAAGATATGGCAAACTCATGCCATTGTCCATGGCTTCCTATAGAAATTATGTTGAAAAATTTGGGGGGGATATATATATATACACATATATATATATTTTTTAATTTCTCCTTTTAGAAAAATCCTAATGAAATAGTAAATATGTTCAAAGTTGACAATCATGTTTGTTAATAAATTAAGTTTGGTGCAGTTACTGAATGTTCCAGAGCAGATTTGGAAGGGATTACAAATAAAACAAGTAGCTTTTCCTGATGTTGACAATTATGAAAGGAAGAAGGGCCCTGATTATCCAAGTGCTTTGGGCTGGTACAATCACTAACATCCCCGACTTGGTTGAAAACTAGGAATGCATATTATTCAAAGAGTTTTTGTACATGTGGTAAACAGATAATGCTTTAATTGGAAGAGAAACACATACGAACAAATAATGAAAATATGAACCAAAAGCTGAAAAGAAATGCTATTAAAATAGGCATCAATTATAAGGCACTCTAAATGCAAAACTAAAACCAAAAGAAAACAAAGTACAGCACTTCCCAGGAATGCTGTATGCCACAAAAAATGTTTCTGACTGAACAGAGTAACATGAGTTTGGCTTTGCCCCTGTTACATATCATAAATGCAAATTTCATAGCACATACTATAGACAATATACAATTGAATACACTGTTTTTTAAACATCTTGATAGCTGATATATTACAACATTCTCTCCTCCTAAAGGGATATGCACTGACCTTTCCCACATGCACACCTCTTAGATATTTAATAATGTTTTATTGCACTAGAGTGTTAGAAATATTGAACTTTGTTGGAAGCCTGGCTAACAAAATAGTATTTGTGAATATGGTTAGGGGGGTGGGGGGAGATTGGGTAGGAAATTAAGGGGGTGAGGTTTGACAATCACTGATGTGCATTCCTCATTTCCCTTAAGAATTAAAATTGTGTGATATTGAGAAATATCAGTATGTCATAAAATTAATAACAAATTGAAAAAGGTGTTACAATAGCTTCTCTACCTTAAAAAATTTAAAAACTAAATCATGGAAGAACTGAATGATAGCTATATCTATCTTTTTGTGTGGACACACTATATATACATAGACACCCCTATAAAATATGGATATATATGTATATATGTTAGCAGCGACTTTATACTTTGCGCCTCCCTGTTGATTCCAAAGAACAAAACAAAGTTCTCTTTGATTAGTTGAAGAAAATGGGTACTTTCTCAGCAACGAAAACCAGACAGAAGTGTAAAAGTAATACCAGACGAGACCGATACTGTAGATTAAGAGTATTGCACAAAAATGTGCAAATTTTCCAATTATTTGATATTTCTACAGCAAGGTATCACAGATAACAGTTCTACAGCTTAAAAAAACCTACAATTTGGAAATAAAAAATGAAGAGTTATGTAACTTTTTTAAAATTCACTTTATCGAATGATACATTTTGTTAAAAAAAAAGTTTACACAGTTAAAAATGAAGCACAGGTCAGCAGTATCTTTACAATACTAAAAAACTAAATCAAAGACTTTCTTTTTAAACATTCCCCACCCCCTTTTCCCCTAAAATGTTATCATGAGTAGTATGCTGGGAAGGGGCGATGTCAAAGCAGAGTCCATTTTGTCATGAGAAGCCAGCAAAGATCTTGCCCTGAACTGCTGCACTCAGGCCATTTCTCTTTGCACCCATCAAGCAATCCTGAACAAGATGGCGGTTCTTTGCTGTGATTTCTTCTTCCCTTTATTTTGAATCCTTGAGGTATCTGTAAATAAAATTCTTCAGATGCCTCATCAGTCAGGACTCTCTTTATTATTTCTCAGGTTAGATTATTAAACTGTGAATTCTTGGTCCACCCGGAAGAGTTTGTTTTTTTAAATTTGTTTTGTGTGTGATAGTCCCACTAAGTGGTTGTTAGCTAGAAGTTAAGAAGGACTTCTCAAATGCCCTGTATGGCTCAGAAGAGACTCCATGGATATTGAAGGGCTTGCAGTAAAAATCCAAAGTGGGTCAGGGGTTTCTACGTTGCATAGTGATCAAAGCTGCCCAGGTACTCTAGCGCGGCTCGATAGCAGAACTGATACTGATCCTGCCGGAGACAAAGCATGGGGAGAAAGAAAAGGGGCCATGAGTACATTTTAACAGAAAAGTGGAAATCGATGTTGGAAGACAAAGTTACACCTAGATGGGGGCAAAATCACTGCTTTCGCCAATCAATTCAATCCAATGACCAATTGTTTTGTTTTGAGCAAAGAACCATTAGCCACATGGGGTACTTATTAACTTCACCACTCAATTCGACTAAAATAGTCTCCTAATTCCAAAGTAGTAACAGCTCCTGTGAACATTATCTTCCAGACATATGTGAACTGTTCTCCAAGGATAGTACCAGACAATTACCACCAGCTAAACATGGGAACTCCTTATGTGTCACAGCCGTCTTTTAAAATTATCTAATTATTTGAGGTAAGTAATTTTCAGTTCGCATATTTAAGAGAGGCCTATGCAGACACATATTGTCCTGAGGAAAATGTGGTTTCATTTATCTTCTGGGCTGTTGCCAAAAACATTTGAATTAAAAAAAAAAATCTTATCAGACAGTAGACCTTGTTGCCTGCAATCAGAATTATTCTCCATTGTTTCTGATGTGTTTATATAAGTGAGGGAAGCGGCCAAAAGGTATCGTTGTGATGAACATCAGGCACACAAAGCCGAATACACAGGGCGCTGCACTTTTAGGCTTTTCATCCCTTGAAAATGGCATCACAAGACTGGCTGCCCATGTCAAAAAGTACCTGTGCCATTTGGCCTAATTCATTGTGATGGCTAGTTAGTTGCCTGTTCTAGAAAGACCCACACTAAACTAAAACAGCATGAAACATGTCCTTTTTCAGACAGGGAAGAACACTGTCAAATGGGAATAAGTGGGGGCATTATAAGATAGAAAAATTATAATTTACAGATGAAGAAGGGGTGAGAAAAAGTAGGATTTTCCCCGTAAAAAAAACTTATTTTCAGTAGCCAATGGGGCTGAAAGTAGATAGTCTCTATTTTGCTTAAATGTGCATTTTTCTACAATAAAAATGGTAATGCAAAATAAATGGAGTTTGCTTTCCTATCTTGTCACAGTAAGTTGCTTGGCTAAGTGTTAAGGCTTTCTAAACGTCCAATTTCCCCTGTCACCCCCAATACCCATTAAGTTTGTCAGGCTGACATAATGTTTTGAGTATTGCAAGCCAAATGCTTGCACTATTTTGAAATCAAAGTCTGGAAGATACTGTGGGTTATGAATTTAGGAATACATATAAATTGTATAATTTGGTGGCCTTTTGAGAAACAGAAACACTATCTATCACTTATATTATCCTTAAAATGAAGTCAGTAGGTCAGACTGGCTAAGTCATGAATTCCTATTATTCTGAAAAATATCAGAATTTTCATAACAATTCTTGGAGTAGAGAATGGAAGGCTAATTTCTCTAGTGCATATCCAGGATGCAAATATTTTAAAATACCATTATTAAGAAATGAAATATACAGCAGTTGATAATACCTAGGCATATAGAAGGAGAATGGAGGCATAAAATGGGCCAAGGGTCTATTATCTACCAGGTATATTATCTACCATTGGGCTTTTTACATATATTAAATTTGTGCAATGTATATCACATTAATGTATATATATATATATAATGAATTATATGAAATTGCCATTTTTATAGGCCCCAAACAGTGACAATTTAACATGGTTCAATCTAATACGTCATCTTAGATAACTTCCAAACCAGCTCTAAGACATTGACACTGTCACTCCCATTTACAAAGGGGGAAAATGAGGTTCAAAAATATTAAACAACTGGATGCTTTTCCTACAGTATTTTCCTGCATTTTGCCTCTGGTGTTGAGAGTCTCTGGACTCTAGGAGATCTTGGCAAACAAAATGTATTATTTGGTTCTTGAGATGTGACAAACAAACTCCTGGAGATTTTTCTCACCTCTGTCTGCACCATGGCTGGTCGTTGCGTTCTTAACATTTTGACAGTCTGGAAGATATCTACTACTCCTTCATATCTCATTCTTTCCAAAACAATGCTTAGTGTTATGAAGACTCCAGTTCTTCCAACGCCCGCACTGTCATAATAACAAAGACAACATTACTGGATGAGACACTCACGGTCTCGGCCACATTTACTTGGAGGTGGACGTATGTCCACCAGCTTCCATATTACATTGGGTTCTACTACAGCAATGTTCAGGAAAATGTGGTGTTGGGTTCATGAAATGATTACTCTTAAGACAGTGTGCCATGATAACAGGTGAGAATGAATGTGGAGTAATTAGGACTAAGTCTTATAAAATATAATAACCTTTCAACTGGGATTATATGTCATTTTGGAAAGGGCCAGGAAACATAAAATAAATGGATAAAAGGAATGGTAAATAAAATACAGATTTATACTCTTCACGTAGATCCTGAAATTTTAGACTTTGCCTGCTTAATATTTTTAAAGTATGAAATAATTCATTTTTTTTTGAATTTTATTTATTTTTTATACAGCCGGTTCTTATTAGTTATCTATTTTATACATATTAGTGTATACATGTCAATCCCAATCGCCCAATTCATCATGCTACCACCACCCCCTCCCCCGCCACTTCCCCCCCCTTGGTGTCCATACGTTTGTTCTCTACATTTGAAATAATTCAGATAAGGTAAGACAAACTGGGTGCCTTCAGATTTTCTTGTAGTCACTTAAGAATCTGTGCAACATGTCCCATCACCTAGACGTAAAAATAAATATGAAGGTATATAGACTATTCAAATTCAGACATCAGTTTTGATATGAGAAAGGAGATTCTATCAATATAACAGGATTTTTGACATGGGATCCTCATTTAGTCTTTGGAAGGGTCTATGAATATCTTATATGTATGGATTGTGTAAATATATATATATTTTTTTGTTTCTGAAACTTACAACTTTAACAGATTATCAAAGGGGTCTCTAAACTGGAAAAAAATCAAAAAAGAAGAAGAAGAAAAAAAACACAGTGGTTAAGAGCCACTGAGCTATACACTTATCTACTATTTTTAGATGTTCAGTAGCTAAAACACCAGGATTCTTTCCACCACGTTAGCAAGGTTTTGAGTTTCCAGAATTGTAACAGCAGCAAGAGAAGAAAATTAATTCATAGCTTTTGTGCTCTTAGGAAGTAGGAAAGCATCTGGAGGTTTAGGTAATGAGGAAAAGAGTGAATAATCTGAAAAATCCCTACATTTTTGGATCCTAATTAAATGGCACGTGTAATGCTTGGGTACAGGCTGTAGAAAATGGATGGATTCATTTACTTCGGGATGTAGTTGATATATAAATACTGTGTCCCTTTATAAACCGGGTTTTCTAAAGAGTCCTAACAGAAATGTAAGTGAAGCTTTAAAATCCATAGGCAGGTTTTACGGAGTGACTAAGGATAACCAGGCGCAGTCAAGGCTCTCTGTTAAGCTGGAGTAGATGACCTTGAAGGTCCCTTTCAACCTTGAAAGTCTCTCTTAATCCTGAGAGACTGTGATTTATGATCTTTTTGTTGAATGGTCCAGGTGCTCCAGAGTCTATCTTACCTTCCTTTGCTCGCTCAAATGTAACAAAAATATAGGGTTTCTGGCTTTCTACTAGGTGCTTTCAAGAAAATAACAGACACTGGCCTTACAACTTCCAAATTTATTGACTTTATCCTGTTTTTAATAAGCTATAAATGAGTGGTATTTTTAAAATATCCCCAGATAAGAGAAGATATATGGAAGTCTTTAAGGTATATGAATAACATGTCATAGTATGCAAAGGAATCTTTGTATATACAAATAATTTTGTGACAAAAGCAATGAAAAGAGACACATGCATACACACACTTATTTATACTTATGGGAATGCCTGAAGTTAAAGAAAAATGTGTTGAACATATTCTTTTCTTTATAGCTTATACTGGAAAATTTGGATTAGGATTTGGGCAAATTATGTGGAAAATTAAGGGGGATATCCAGGTAATTCAAGTCCCGTATATACCACCCACTTTGTCTGAATATCGAGTCCCTGCATCATTTCCTACATGCTCTTTGGTGGTCTAGAGCAAAGAACTTTGGATAAGCTCAACACACAGCAAATGTGTATAAATAAGGTCTGCTTCTCATTTAATAGCACACTGTGTGTCCCAGAAGGGGTCTTGGAGATCAGCTGAGAAAACTGAGGTCTAGAGAAATTTCCCTACTGTCACAGAGCTACATGATGATAGTAGTGGGACTAGAGCTCAGATGTTTTGAAGCCCATGTCTAATATTTCTCCTGTTTTGCGACCTGTCTCCCATGTCACTAAGAACTGTAGTTTGGGATTTTGGGGGGGAAGCAAAGTAAAATTTTTAATGAACTCTTTCAAGATTTTGACCATAAAGAGATTACAAACTGAAACTAAAACATATTAGGTGAATTCCTTTTGCTAGAAGGTTTTTGCATAGTAACTTCCAAAAGCACTAAATTTATGGTAATTGTCCTTTCTGAACTGTTTACTTGCTATTTCTGTTAGCTTCAATGACTTGAATTATAAAATGCCATGGAAACTATTGAAAATAATTAACTTGAAGGTGCCTCATTTTCTGATATAGCAACAATTTTCAAGCAAATTGCAATTTTAACTGAGGTACCATTCTAATCACTTACTGACTGAAAAGAATTAGTATTGTTATTAAGGCTTAATAACTATTTATGGTTTTCTCAAGAAGGCAAACATAGGAGAAAGATACAGAAAGATAATTATCAGGGTAATGCTATGAAAGCAAAACAAGTGAGGAATGATAAACTGAACAAATTATCACTCGGTGGTGTACAAACAATTCCTGTTACGGTAAAACAGGCAAAGAAAACACAGTTTGGTTCTTTGTTACAAGAGGCAAAATTTGAAGATAAAAATCTTCCTCTGATTATTTTCACTTTGTGGAAAGAAAGAGAAATGAGTCCTTGCTTTAGGGTTTACAATACACTTCTGAGAAAAATAAAAATAAAATTTCAGTTATGCAGATTCACAATAAATTGGTACCAACAATGAATAGACAATAGTACATACTTTCAAAGTTATTGCATTCAGCACAAATGGAAACTCATCATTCCTGATTCTCACCTGCAATGGACTGAAATGGGTCCATCTTGGCCAAACTGCTCTTTTGTTTTATGGACTTGGCCAATGAAGTCAATAAATCCTTCTCCAGACTTTGGCACTCCTTGCTCTGGCCAGTCAGTGAACTGGAACTGCCTGACGGTTCGGGACTGCCCGTCCTTTAGAGAGAGAGCCACATATCCAACCGCAAAGGAGGACGCCAGGAGGATTCAGCCAGTGCACAGACCACAACAGCAGGCATGATTTTTTCCAAAAAAGGGAAGAAAAAGTTAGAAACATGTTTAACTAGAAAATTAGTCAGTTAGTATCTTACCTGCTATCAACACTGTCTACATTCACATATATTTAAATTGCAAATTTCTTTACTCTCACAATGCCCATTAAAAACCTGAGCTTTCATAAAAAGCCACCTAGTTCCCATGTTAGTAAATGCTCTGAGCCCCAAAGTTTGCCTTCAAAACCAAAGTGGAACATATACACTCCATTTCAAAATTTTCAGAATCCAATAACTTCTTAATACTGAAAGGAACATCCAGGCATGTCATCCAGACCAGAGATTTTGCTATTGTCATGATATCTTCACATCTGCTGTGTTTGCTTATTTGCAACATTGTCAAATGACAACTAGTGACACTGAAAGGATCTGACGCAAATTGGGTAGCTGGATTTAACCTGGATGCCCCACACGTCTCAGAGGTATACTATTTCTAGCCAAGGCAGTATACACAACGTGTACCAGGCGACTGTGCTGTTGAGCAGGAAGTGAAGTGTCCCTCAAGGAGACAGGAGAGATTATTAGTAGATAAATGTTGTTTTCTGAAAAAGAACTCTTCCTGGCTGACCACAGGAACTGAGGTGTCTGTGCGGGGCTTTAACACGGACGACCCAAAAGCTAGATACAGGAGCAGTATATCTTTCCTAAAGTGATTAGGCAAAATTTCTCTGATTCATGAAGTATAAATGGTTTCAAAAGAAGACACTAAGGGACTTCTGATTCCTTCTGGAATTGCACAGTGTTTTTGGAAGCACAACAAAAGCAGAAGGGACCCTCTGTTTACAGAAGCAGGAATAACGATTATGACCATCAGCTTTCTTCCCTCAATCAACAGAGAGAGAGAGAGAATGCAAATTCCAAGTTTACAGGGGCTGATTCTATTTGAGGAGTCCCCGCTCCTAGTTAAGGCTTCAGTTTGGTCCTCCTTTCCACTTTTGTAACAACTCTCTCCACACTGAAGTCATTTTGGATATAGATGTGCAAGTTCCCAAGATTTTGGTTAAGTAGACAGAGACCCAATCCTTCTCATTCAGTTATATGGAGAAGAGGGGATGGCCCAACTCGAGACGGACACATACCAACCAGCCTGGTGGTTTCCATACGAACAGGGCATATTCCTGACTGGAATCATTTGGGAATAGAAATAAATTGGGAGCTCACATCAAGTTTGTGAGAATACTGACGAATATGAAAGTAACTGCTTGGCCCCATAACAAACTTATGGAAGGTTACCATGGAAGCATGATTTACTTCCTTTTGATTCTAGAAAAGGTCTGAAAAGCACAGGAAGGGAAACCAGAGGCTAGGTAATACAGATTTGTCTTCCTCTGCTTGTCCTGGGGATTTCATTTCTGACCATAGTTGTTTTTAACAGCATGTGTACAGACCTTTATGATTTAGAGGAGAGACCACCTGACTCCATTTAAAGGTTACCTGTTTAACAATACTGTATTCTCAAGTGCCACCTTGCTTTCTAAACTGGGAAGTTGAGATTAGAAACATACTAGGAGCACAAACAGCAAATGCTATGGCAGCTAAGAAAATTATACAATCACACAGAGGCTTCAAAACAAAACATATGAACAAGTTCCTGCTTCAGTGTTTCTTGTCTCTGCCATTTGCAGAGCCTGGCTCCTACACTTTGTCGTCAGAAATGGTTGGTGAGTTCGCTTGGAATGCACTCAGAGTTTTCACTCACATATCTAGCTTCAGATTCTGAAAGGACCTGCTTTTTCCTTTTTTTTTTTTTAAAAACAATGTGTCACCAAGGCACGCTTGCTTGGGCAACTCAAAACGAGACCTAGGGACTTAACTGCTGTCTTGAGTATAGTCACCTTCAGAGTAGTTAAGACTTCAGACTTTCTGGGATTAACAGGTCTGTCACCTGGGCCAAGCAGCCTGCTAACCAATTTCTCTTTCACTTTAGGTCAACAGCCAGGGCCAGGCTTTGGGGATTAGTAGACAATCTCTAAACATGAGTCTTGGTTGAGAAAGCTGCTTTCCAACAAAAACAATGGATCAAGTAAATAGCTCTACCCTACAGTTTTATTCAACCCACCCACTGTGACAGTTCCAAAAACAAAGCAGGGCTTTGGACTGACCCCACTCTCTCCTAAGATGTCTTTGTAATCATGGTTTGAAAGTGGCCAAAGGCAAGGATATTAAAGTTTATGCATAGAACATCTTACATCAGGGCTGAACCTTGCACTCAGCAATCTAGATAAGAAATGCAGAATGAAAATTAGCC
This sequence comes from Delphinus delphis, assembly GCF_949987515.2. Classification (NCBI taxonomy): domain Eukaryota; kingdom Metazoa; phylum Chordata; class Mammalia; order Artiodactyla; family Delphinidae; genus Delphinus; species Delphinus delphis. Next base: position 58,146,648 of record NC_082688.1, read on the forward strand.
AACAAGGGTCGTGGGTGCACAGCTCTCATGGACAGACACATTAGCACACCGAGGAATAAACCATGCCAGGAATCAAATTAGAATGTGTAAAGCTTGTCAGATTCTTCTAAAGAATGCCATTTGCTCAGCAATTTTAAAATCATACCAAATTAACCTCCAAGCCAACATGACCTAAAGGGCTTAGCAAAACAACAACATATTTACAGCCTCAAGTAATGAAGAAGTCAAAAAAGCTCCAAAGAGAATAAGCTGAGGAGGTGAATGTAAGCACGGCCAACCAATCAATAAATGCTTCCCGGCACACACACTCACCAAGCACGTCCCCAAAGTTGGGCTGCCAGATGCTACATTTGAATGTGAGCCAAGCCTGGGCTTGTGAGAAACCTTACAGGACAGGAGAAGTTACTCTTATGTTTAAAAAAAAAAATCCTCCAGGATGAGTGATTTCTTTTCACTTTGGGAGTATGGTCACTTGGAAAATATTTCTCCCGGGGATGCATTTTAGGCTACTTTTCAGTTAATGGTTAAGAGCATAAGACTGTGCCAACTTACCCTGGCATCTGTGACCTTGAATTCTCTTAGTATATATTGGGGCATGTTGTACTCAGCCATGGGATCTACAACAAAGTACTGGTATCTTGCAGATCGTTCTGCTGGCCAGTACTGGTGACATTTCTCCTAAAAAAAAAAAAAAAAAGATTAATGTCAAGCTACGTAAAGTGTAAATAAAGTTTTGTTTATCATGTATCTATATATTTAATGTCTTTCTTTCACTAATACAGTTTTAGAATTTAAGGTGATTCCAATCGCATATGACTCATTTTCTCTTTGAAACCATAGGTTCCCTGAGGATAGGGAAATCATGTGGTTCAATATTTGTGCATGTTATCAAGCATAGTACTTGGCATCCAGTAGGTGCTTAATACACATCAGTTGACTGAATTCTTCAATAGGGTAAGCATCTTCATACTTACAAGTTAGACAATTAATTACATCAGTCCTCGGACATAATGCTAGTCACGTTAATCATGCACTGATCAACACTGTGTTTTGGAATGAAGAGAACCATCAAGTGTGAACACAGAAAGAAACCTCTGAATTGACCTAGTCCAGTCTCCGTCAGCTGAGGAACCTGGAGCCCACGCAGTTTTAATGACTTCAATAACTAAATCAGAAAAGTCAAGTTACTTTCCTAGTTGGTATTTTTTCACTCTCTCTGTGAGCTCTAAAAAGTTGGGTTTTGGATGCATCTCTACCATTGAGTTTATACAAAGATGAGAAAGAAAACATCTCAAGCACATATGGCAGAATGCTTGTATCTATTGAATCTAAGTGGTAGGTCCTTAGGTGTCTCTAACGCTATTTTATATATTTTTCAGAAGAATCATTTTTTAAAAGTAAACCTGAGGTTACCAGATTATATCCTTAGAAAAACTACGTAACTTTCCAACAGTTTAATGGGAGTGGAAGATGCGCAGGTAAAAATTTGCTTCAGAGATGAAAAAAGTCAAGTTCCTTCATACAGAGTAATGATGGCACCCAAGCCCTAGCTTGTCCAGAGCGAAAGGAAGTAAGAACACATTGAGAGTCAAAACAAGTCAGACGTATTTGTCTCTATGATTGTGCTTCACTGGAACAAAAGTACCAGTTCTTTCTTCAAAACACACAAATGAAAGAACTTGATATGGCTTTGCAAGTTAAAATTCAACACAGTAATGAATGGCCCAGAACACGTCCGGAGTACTCTGTGTTTCAAAGAAATGACGCTGGCACTCGGGTTTTTAAAATGAAATCCTCATTTCTCTTGTGGTCTGAGTGTCTTATAAGGAGACACTCACTCTGCCCATCTCACGCAGCTTGGTGAGCATCACAACGATGGTGGAATTGTGCTCCCACAGCATCCGCCAGAAGTCCTCGGTGGTCTCCGCCAAGGGCCCCTGGGTAGCGATGTAAGCTTTCTGTTGTCTGAATCACAGAGAACGAAAAGAGCATGTTGAAGTCATCAGAAAACATGCAAAGGCTTCGCATTTGATATGTAAACATCAAACCAGGTAATAAAAAATGAAAACATTATTAATGCTATTGCAGTAAATTCCCATTAGGATTGTGTAATCAAATAAGAACATTTAATACATTCGGGGGATTCTGCAAAAGAAATTGCTTTGTTAATATTATGATGTATGTCTTTATCATTGTTATGTAAACTTCAGAGCAATGCTAACAGCTCAATTTCATGTGTCATACCAATCACTTAAGAAACGCTTAGTTGTGCAACTTCATTTTGTAGAAATGACTCTTACACAATCTACTGAATTTACATAATGTGGTACAAACAGTGCCTTTATTAACCCCTTCCACATCCAAATGACTTCTGAAAGAAGAGTGCACATGGACAGATGAAAAACTCTGTGACTGCTTCTTCTTACTCCTCTCTAAAATAATAAAAAAGCGAATACCAAGGGACTGGATGCTGACCTCTGCAGAAAGAAAACACTTTGAATTGAGAAGAAATTCATGCTGGCTGTGAAACTAGGGCACATGTAAATATCAAGGCTTTGGACTGTCAGGGGAGCAAGAGTGTATACCTGTATCCATCAATAAAACTGGCATTGATGTAATCAGATCCTTCTACTCCTCGGATAGGCTGCAGGCACACCCTCGTGGATTCATATGGCATAATATTAACAAGGCGATTTTTGAATTTATTACATGGAAGATTGGCACTGATGAATCTTGAGGTGTGAGCTTTAGAACTGGCTAGACGCTGTTGTAGGAAAAAAGAAAAAAATCAAAGATAATTTTAGCCTGTAGCGTGACTTCAGCGTACCCAAGATTCCCTCATTAGATACAAAGATTTTGTTTGCTTTTAAGCAAAGGACTCTTCCAACTGTACTGCTTTTCACTTCTACCTAATGAGTCCATATAGACTATGGAAGTTTTAAATATTATGTTCTGAGAGTATGAGCTCTCAGTTTAAATTAGGGTACAAAAGAGCTCTAGGTATTATTAGGAAGCAAAGGATAGAAAAGGGAAGGAGGAAGAAAGTGTTTTACAGTCAGACACCTGAGGGAGAAGGTCAGGTGAATCTTGTAACTTCACAAATTTGAAAGGTTCAGAAGGACAATTCCAGAATGACTGTTCCTGAATTACCACATCACATCTAATATCATACCTTAAATTCGAGCTCCATCCCTGTGACATTCTCTCCTGTTTCTCTTTGTGTCAGCTTCTGAATGTAGGCATACAAGTTTCTAGCCGGCACTTCGGTATCCCCGCAAGTCACTGCCTCCGACAGTGCATCGTGGATAAAGATGTACTGGTCTTCTGTCTGAACCATGTAATTCCTCTGGGCTCTCATTAAAGTTACATGGCCGTAAATGTCTACAGTTTTTTCATGCTTTATTCTTTCTAACATGGCGTCTATCACAATGAAACAGCCAGTCCGGCCAACTCCCGCGCTACAAGGAAAACAGAGAAAATAAAGGTCCAAATGAACCTCCTGGGGAACCAACACATCATAACATTATTCTCATTACTTTTAATTAACGACGTTTTAAATCCATTAATTCTACTCAAATAGCTACTGTGATGATTTGGGGGCATTCTAAACCAAAGGGTAGGAAACAAATTAACAAGTAAAAGGTGAGTGGTTTCAAAATGTAAAATTATTAAATCTATAACTACTGTGCTCCTTCATCACGTAACACAAAGCAGACATTAGTTTGAAATTATTATGAAAAAAACACATTTAGGCTTTTTACATTAAAAGATATTTTAAAGCTGGTCAAGATCAAACTAGGCTTTATCTTTTTACAAACTATTTCAGTCTATTTTAGTTCAATTTATTAAAAAAAGGAAAAAAAAGAAAACTAGTAAATCATTCAACTTGAAACATTTCACACTCTAAAACTCAGCGAGGAAGTTTTAAAACCAATCTAGTGGGAAGTGTGTAATTAAAATATTAAAATGTTGCTGCATACTCAAAATAGTGGAGTGTATTCTCAATGGAAAGAAATTCTTAATAAAAAGCAATCACTAGAGAGTGTGGGTGTGCTTCTCGCTTTTACTCCTTTTTCTTCCAGAGTTGAATGTATTTTGAAATTTTAGGTGAAATTCAAGTATTCTGTGTGGGAAAATAAAAGCCTCAGTCTTTGTTACTGAAGAAGCTCTGAGGCATTTTTTTAAACTCCATTACTTATATGGACTTCTGCGTTGTTCTCCAGTTGGTGGGAACTGATTCAAAGAAGAGGAGGTGAGAGGTCAACGAAGCACAAGTTCTGCCGCCAACGAGATAACCTAATTCACTGAACTGGATTACGGAGTCCGGTGGTTGGAACATTGGAATTTCCTCGAGTGTGGGAAAGAATACTAACAAAATCACACATCTGTGTTCTTAAATCCAAGGTAAGCCTTTTATTGTCTCTAATTTTATCAGACCCTTTTGGGTGAGTCCACTTATGTGTCACGTATGGCTGAATCCAAATGTTTTTCTCGTTCTGATCATGGATGCTTACCTGGCTGGGAAACATGTAATCAACAGGAATAGGTTATATATCAGCACCTTAGACACCAAGCAACAGACAGCCTCCTTCATTCACTACGTACCAGTGTTCCCCGTCATTTGTATTTCTATGTGCTCATTTATTTGTCCACCTGTGCACTGATACATCCATCTCTTCATTCAATGAGCAGTGAAGTATTTTGCTGAGTAACATAGGGGTTACAACATTTAAGGTGACTTAGATCCTACCTAGAGCTCAGATTATCAACGGAGATAATACTTCACATAAATATTTATAACACAAGAAAAAAACGGTGTGTTGGTTTGTGGATGATGTGGCTTTTGAACCAAGTTTTGAAGGACAGGAAAGGATGGGGAACTGAGGAGACTGAAATAGCAAAAGAAATAGAATGGCTCTGGGAGCTGCATGTAAAATTTTCATAGGCCTAGTGAAGCACCAGTGCAAGGGATGTACCAAAACTTCGTATAAATGAGTTTACTGAGCACTAGGGTACCTGATTCAACTGCCAAGTGGCTGTAGGTGGTAAGTGAGCATTTTGTAACAAATATTACCTTTATGTAACTACTGAACAGCATAGATCAAACCCAGCCTCCACATAGAAGCCCTGAGGTTCAGATACTAGTTTATGCGGAAATAGGATATAACCACTATTTAAAAATTGTTTACTTTTTTTGTCTTCTCAGATGTAAAAACTGTCAGTATCTAGTCAGAGACTCCATTCAGGGTTTAAACCACAAAGTGACATGCCATTGAAGTGTAATGCAAAAGCCTTCGGGAAAAAGAGTCTGAGAGATGATAGCACATTTCCTAGCACAAAACAATTAGAAACCCGATGCACTGAGATCCACGAAGTCCCCTTTTCTTTTGTTAGTTTTACCAAAGAAACCTGTAAGATGGCAAGTTTTCCCTTATACTCCCCACCTTCTCCCTCCCCCATACCCCCAGCAGGATTATAATCACCCTCTGTCCCAGATCCCTGTTGTCTTAAATACCACCCTACAGTCCCAGTCACATCGTATTATTAGTTAGTCTGGTAGGGCCACTGTCTGCAAATAATGAGCATATCTTGAGAGCAGGAACTGCATTTTCTGTTTTCTGTGCCCTGCACCAAGCACGCAGTCAGTGTGCAATGATGTTTGTGAAGAAGTGAATGACTTAGTGATTGGCATGAGAGGCCTTGTATAATGAGCATCCTATCCAGCTTTGGTAACAGGATCCCTCAGTCAGTGGAAGAAATCCTACATTTGATAAAGGTTCAGAACTATGTGGAGAATACCTGAAGACTCCACAAAGTGTCTGATAGGGAAGAAGGAGACAGGAAAATGCTTTGAGTGGTTTCCACATCTTGGTCTCCTGATAAGCCATCACACTGCAAATAAAGAAACTAGGTAAGAATTAGCCTGGAAGACAGAGGCAGCCTGCACATTTGGTGGGTTCTAAGACTAAGTAAATCTTTTTCCTTTTTCTGTGTTGTCTTTCTAATTGTGTATTACTTCCATCTAGATACAATTTCATGCATTTCTACCTAGTGGAAGACACACTGTAAGCCATATAACTGAACCCTATGAATCAAGTCCAATCTAGACAGTGGCAGGAGTATTTTCTCCAAATATGCATCGGGGGCCGTTCCAAATGTCTGGATGATGCATGGTTCTGTATTCTGGCAAAAAGATACTACAGAATCTTGCAAAATTGGTAGGGATAACTCCAGACCCTAACAATATCAACCTCTTCATGGTGATAATAATTCATTTTTTTTTCCCAAAAAAAACGAGGAAGGAAAAAAATCAAACATGTGCCTGTGTCTACCTCATGAATTGTGGGAAGAAAAGAAACAAAGAACAGAGGCTATGACTTGTGCAAAACTTATTTTTTCCTCCTCCAAACACAAAATATTGTTAACAGCCCAATCTTGCTGTTCATATGGAAGAGAGGGAAGAAAGTGTCCCTGGAACTTACATGTTACCTCTTTTCTATGATGAAGAGTTCTTGGGGGTTTTAAATGTTAGACGTGTCTCTTAGCTTGAAGCAAGACCCTGAGGTTCAAAATACTTTTTACAGATACCAGTGGCTGGGTGTCCCTGAGACAGTCACTTAACCTCTCGTTTTTCTATTGTTCTTAAATCATGATAGTGCTAATTCACTCGTTAATTATCTAGTAAGTTTTAAGGCTGAATTAAAAATACAGAGTGTTTTGCAAACATAAAGAAAGATGCAGTCGCTTTGTAGGTACAAACTCCATCTACAAATTCTACCTCTAAAGCTGACAACAAGAAATAGGAAATGTTAATGCCGGGAAATTTTTGATAGAATCACCACAGGATCATTTGAGATCAGGCTTTCAAAATCTTGCTTTAATCTACCTCCTCAAGCTTTTCTTCCTTTCCTCCCCATATTTCCAATAATAATACTTTACATTTGAGGAAGTTTCTGCTTTCACACGTATTCTCAAGGTAAATGAGATGGCAGTGAAACGCCCTCTCACCACAGGGCTCGGCGTCCTGGAGGTATTCAGCAAATGTCTTGTCAGTTTCTTTTCCCCTTCAATGATTCACAACATTCGGGAACTTCCCTGAAGTCCTATAGCTAATGGTAAATGGCCAAATAGGGACTCAAATGCAAGTTCTGAGATGCTAAACTTTAGCACCCCATTTCAGGGCATCACCATTACTTCACATGTCTTTCTGCCATCTGGGTAAGCAACAATTGACAAACATGGAAACGTTCTTGTGACCCATCCCTGTATAACATTCCTTTAGTAGTGCTTAACTCTCCCTAATGAAAGTTCCTTGAAAAGCCTTTCTTCCTTGGTTTCTATGACTCTGATTGAGGGATTATGATGAACATCAGATACTCCCCTTTGGGTTGATGGTAGGAAGGCAGGAGATTTTGTAATGATCTCAAATACAAAATAACCTGAAACATGTTGCATATGAAATTAGCCAAAAAGATCTGTGACTCACATAATGGTTCCATTGACTCTAGGAAAGTGTAGAATTTCTATCACGTTGGAAACCAAAATCAAACATCAACTCTAAATGTCATCTTCAGAAATCTACTGGCAGCTCTTTAGACTGTGCCTCAGTATGTAACGTTTTTTTCTTTTCTTTTTTTTTGCGGTACGTGGGCCTCTCACTGTTGTGGCCTCTCCCGTTGTGGAGCACAGGCTCCAGACGCGCAGGCTCAGCGGCCATGGCTCACGGGCCCAGCTGCTCCGCGGCACGTGGGATCTTCCCGGACTGGGGCACGAACCCGTGTCCCCTGCATCGGCAGGCGAACTCTCAACCACTGCGCCAGCAGGGAAGCCCTGTAATGTTTTTTTCTATCTGACCCCGGTGCTGTTCATCCTCCGACTTCTCTGGATTCTTCCATCTGAATCTCTTTCTCTAATTTACGTATTTCTGCCAGCCCCCAAAATGGAGATAATATCCCCAAAGTTCTGTCCTCCTTTCTCTCATTCTCCTTCATGGTTCAGCAATCATCTTAAAACAAACGATTCCTAAAGTAACAGCCCTTTCTTTGAGTATAAGGGAGACCTGTATTTCAGACTGCTCTCAGGTCTCTCTAGAAATAAACATATACCAAGAATAATCAACATCTTCTCTGCTCAGATTTGGGTCATTCGGGTCTAAAATTTAAGGATCCGCTTGCATTGTTTTTGCCTTTTGCCCTGCACAATAACAAATTATAAATTTCTACGCATTCAGTTTCTACAATTTTATTCATCTATCCATCAGCGGTGTGCCAGAGCTGGCAAAAGTCAGTTGTTAAATTCTCAGAAATCCTGCTTAAATGATTATATTAAAAATAAAGGTAACACTCAAAATACATTGCTTCTTAATTATTTTACATTTATGCCCTTCAGGTGAAAATATTATATAATGGTATGCTACTGAGTATCTCTCCCCAGCTTTTGGATTCAGTGATGTCATATTTGTAGCCTGGAATCTGCCACTGTGGGAGTACTTACACCAACATAGTTGACCAATACTATTCCCTACCTCCAACCCCTGCCATCCCAAGCTGGTGGTTACATATTACCAGCACAGAGACTATCCAAATTCATCTATTCGTACCACCACCCAGGGACAGACAGGAAATGCTCATTACTTTGTTCTTCCATCCTCATTTGCTGTACTATACTCTTTCCTGAGATTCTGCAGGCTATTAGCTCACAAATGTTTACTGAGTGCCTATCATGTGCTAAGATATCGGGGAAGTGGTGAACAGAAAAAACATGATCCTTGCCTCGTGGAGATGGCAGTGTAGTGGGGGAATTTGATATTAATAATCATATGAATCAATATATAATTATAAATGTCAACAACTGTTGTGATGTGTAGAATCCTGGAAGAGCACCTTTGAGGAAGTGTCATTTAAATTGATAGCTGTTAGGAACTGGATTGCGTCTCCTCAAAATTCATATGTTGAAGCTCTAACCCCCACTGTGACTGTTCAAAAAGAGGGTCTTTAGGGAGGTAATTCAGGTTAAATGAGGTCATAATGGTGGGTCCCTAATCCAGTAGGGCTGGTGACCTTGGAAGAATATAAGAGACTCCAGAGACCGACCTCTCTGTGCACAAGTATGCAGGAAAGGCCGTGTGAGGACACAGCTAGAAGGCGACCATGGTAAATTAGGCCAAGAAGAGAGGTCTCACCAGAAACCGACCCTGATGGCACCTGAGTCTCGTACTTCTGGCCTCCTGAACTGTGAAAAAATAAAGTTGTATTATTTAAGGCCCTCAGTCTGTGGTACTTTGTCATGGCAGCCCTAGCGAACTAATACAATACCTAAAGGACAAGGAATGGTTTGCTGAGTGAAGATGGGTGGGAAAGCTTTTGAGGAGAAAGAATATCCCAAGAAGAGACCCTGGAATGGAAAATAGCTTAGTATATTGGAGTAATTAAAAGGAAGCCAGGGTGGCTGCAAGGCAGTGAGGGAAAAAGGGCATGTTCTACACATTTATTTCCCATTTTAAGGATTGTTGAAAATTTTTATTACATCTATAACTCTATTAACAGCAATTGTTTAAAATAATTCTGTTTTACTCGTTCATAGTTCACCTTTATGACACGGCTCATCTATTCTTGAGTTCTTTATTTTGTTACCTTTATTGGTTTGCTAGACTACGTCTTTGAATAATGCTTCATATAAAATATGCGTGGGTAGTATTATTTCTGATGTCTTGTATATCTGAGAAGCTCTTTATTTGCCTTTACATAGGGCCAGCAACTTGGCTATGTGCAGGATTACTGGGCTCCAATATTATCTTCTCAAACTCTAAATATATTGCTCCACGGTCTTCCTTTGTATTTTGAAGAAGTCATAGGCCAGTCTTATTTTTTGTCTTTTAGTAGCAATTTTACCCCAAGTGCTTGTGGGTTTTTTCATTAACTTAGAGGTTCAATAGTTTCATCTGGATGAGGCACTGGTCCCATCATTAAATCTGCATGGCTCTCAGGTAATAACAACACTTTTACTATAAGAGTCACACCTTTCCCTCAGAACCAGGAGATTTAAACGTATTTTAAGCTTTCCCGCCTCTGGGCTTTTGCTTATGCAGGCTCTCTGTCCTCCTTATTGTGTCCACATGTTGATATCTACCTTCCTTCAAGACTCAGCTCACATGCTGCATCCTTGACCAAGACTTTACCCTTGGTTTATTTCTCTTTGGATCCTTATGACAATTTATACCACTTTATTGGCAACTGCCATACCTTATTTTTGTTTTCTGGTTATTATCTTTATGCCAGTTGATACTCTCCTTTAGGGGAAGAACAACAGCTTCCTTGTCTCTATTGCGTTTGACAGTTTCTCCTGGCAATTTCCATGCCAGGGAACACAAAGGCGCTCAACTTGAGTTGCAAATTTTTAAAAAACGTAAGTTTAAAAATGTTGTCTTCTTCTGGATCAATAGCATGTACAGGAACATTCCCCCAAAGGCCCCTGCATGGGAGTATTCCTTTGCTACATGTTTATAAAGATAAAGGGAGTTCTTATAACTTGATGAGATGGAATCAACCTGTGCTTATGTTTTACTCCAGTTGCTCATAAATAACAAACCTCAGGCACCACATTTTTCTTAAGAAATTGAACGTTGAACATTCAGAGCTTTTAAAAGAATGCCAGCCTACTTTTGTTTGAATTTCCAAGTTCCCGCAGCAGCACACATTTTACTTCCTTCTCCAATTTGCTCTATTTTTCACCCATCAGTATCTGAGTGCAGTGCACCTATCAAAATGAAGAATTGTAGTTCTAAAAGCAAATGCATTTTTCTTTGATCCTGAAAAACTTAGCTCCTCATGGCGGCGATAATGATGGAACCCTATTTAGTGCTGTTTGTTTTTCATCATTTCAACAGCCTTCAACGTGAAACATGATAAGAACAGCAAAACTGATAAACCACCCTTATTTTTATCTACCTTCTGTCGGAGTAGTTGCCAAGCACAAAGACAGATTTTTCTAAATATCTTTGGGAAAAAAAGAAGAGTGCATAACCCTGTGTTTCAGGCTGAGGCCAGCACAATTCGGGACACTTATTATGTTACAGAAAATTCCAGCAAGAAGGGAGGAGGACAGCACTTTTAAATCGAGTCTAGGATTAGGTTGGTCTCTGTTACCCTTGGAGTAAAACCAACTTTCTAAGTTACCTTCGGGTGAGGACAGTAATTCCACTAAGGTAAACCAAATTATTGACAAACTCTTGCCGTAAAAAAAAAAAAAAAAAAAAGGTTTCAGTGAGTGATAGACATTCCAGTGTTTGCAAGCTGAAAAACTAGGCAATCCACTAAACAAACACGCCTACTAGGAAATTGTTATTACTTCACTATTAGCATTCATCCAGTTACAACATTTGTTTTCAATTTCTAAAAACATGATTGAGTTAGTCCCAGGAGTTGAAATATGCTTAATGTCCCGTGATGTGATACGGTAGTAATGTGCAAAAGGAAAACATTAAGAGGCACGAGGGGGCTATTTTGTACTAAAATCATTCTGGGTATGTGCTTAAAAGTTGGCTTTTCTGATTAATCTGGTGGAGTTTTAATGCTGACCCTTTACTGATACTTCAATGATATGGCAAAGACAGACAACAGAATTAGAAGATTTTACAGATCATTTAGTTGGGTGCAAAGACAGTACAATATGGCCCCCAAATCATGGTGAGCATTTCATATGTATATTAGCTCGTGCTTTGATTGGATATTATAGTTCAGAAAAAAGAATGGCATTTATGAACTGCAAGACTATTAAAAAAGGAATCTAATAGAATGGATTGAGTTTTATAACTGAGACTTATAAGATTAATCAGATGACTATCCTGATAAAACTGAGATGTGATCCTGATATGACTGCTGTTTTGAAACGCTTCGCTTTTTTTTGACAAAAATTAACATTTGGCTTAATATACAGCTATTCTGGGCATCTCTAGAATATTTAGGGCTCTCTACAAAAAACAGACGCATAACTATTTTAGTATTACATCCTCTGGCATCTCTTTAGAATGACCAGAGAAATTATACAGATTTCTTGGATATAAATATTCATCTGCCTAATTCACTTTTATATATTATTATAAAATAAAAACTAAAAAGATATCTTTGGACAACCTGTCATTGAAATGCAGTAGAATATATCCATGCTATTAAGTAGTTGTTTGCGAGGGCAGTTTTGCAGGGTTTGTGAAAATTTAAAATGCACACATCCTTTGACACACACTTCTAGAAATCTTTCATGGAGGTATAGTACACATATGCACAGAGAGTTTTAGAAAATGATTTTCATTGCAGCATTATTTGAAATAGCAGATTATTATAACTAAGGAAATGGTTAAATAAACTACAGTACATAAATACTGAGAATACTATGGGCAGTTAAAAGAAGGAGGCAAATCCATGTATTGACCAAGAAAAAAATAGATTTCTAAATATGTTGCAGAGCAATATATACATCATGATAACACTTATATTTTTTACATATCCACACAATACAGTTATATATTGAATATTTTTATATGCATACCTGTTGATTCATGGAACTCGATCTCCAAAGATACACAAATGATACCAATAGTTACCTCTTGGTGGAGAATGGAGTTGGTCATGGAGATGGTAAGGAGGCCTTTCACTTTAGATGAAGTGTATGATTTTTTTTTTTTTTTAGCAAGGACAATATAATCAGTAATAATGGAATTAAAAAGAAATATAAAACAGTGGGTAAACAGTTACTATTATAAAAATATGAAAGACCAGTGAACAGTTGAGGATCCAAAGAAGTAGAGAGAGAAGATGGAACCTCATTCACTCTAGCTTGGGAATACTGCCCGGAGATGGATTCTCAGGAGAAGTCAGGGTGATGCTGGCAGCCCTTGGCAGCCTGGACTTGATCGTGCCATCAGGTGCTGGCCTTCAGCACAGAGAGGAGAATTCTTAGTACACAGTTAAAATAAGCAAGAGTTAGGATGAGACCATCCAGTACATTGATCACTCTAGAAAGAAAAAGTGCATTACACTCTTAGGCGGCATCCTCTGATGATCAAAAGTTCACACTTCATCAGCAGAGAAGAAGCAGAGACTAAGCATAGAACAACTGACCTGACAAGGATCCTAGTCTATAACATTGAGAGGTCAAGACCCATCATATTCCCTCAGGGCATTTTATTTTTCCAGATGGGTGAAGGGGGATTTCTTAAAATGAATTAACGCCTATAAAAAACGAAAATCCACATGGGTCTAATCTGACTTTTTCCCCCAAATATATTGACTCAAAAATCCTCCAAAGACTTTTCTGTATAATCTTGGCTCTGTCCCAACGTTATCTGCCAAACACATTCCTTATTATTCTTAAAATGTGATGCTCAAGATAAAGTAGAAGGCTAATATGTTTATATAAAGAACACCTGAATATGCCATAGCAGGTTTTATTTTACAGATGGATAGAGGAGGCCATTAGGCAGAGATAAAACAGACTCAGCTGGTTCTTATAATTGGTAGTTGACTTGAATCTGAGTGAGGTCAATTGAGTAATGCTATGGAATTATGAGGAACTATATCTTTTTCACTGAAATTTTCTTTGTAAATGGCCATATCGGTTCAATCCATATTCTAAATTTTGTTTGGAATGACACAAAATTAGCCACATTTTGAGAGTGGATACAACCATTAACGAGGGCTGCCAAATAAAACTGCACAGGTTGTGTGCTGCTCAACCCAAAGAAAGTACCAATCATGTAGATTACGATGTTTACAACCTGTTCAGATCACACAGCAGGCTCACCATTAGCAACATAAATGCTGTTACCCTTGTCTCAGGTTAAAAGAGAGTCAAACAGAACAGCTACTGAAAGGTATTTGGAAAATATTCACACTTTAGCAACTTTATTTCGATTGTTTTGCAAAGTATATCTGTGTTTTCCCACACGGACGAGATTTGGGGGGGTTTGGTTTTGTGTTTTTGCTTTTTTAAAATGCGATTATCTTCATATAAACATAAATGGTCCAGTGGTTTTCAAGGCTCTTATCAGGGGTTACAAATTGGTAGCTCTGTTTTATTTAGTCCTTTTGTTTGATTCACACAAGGTTTTTTAAGGCAGTGAGAATCTCAGTCTCAGTACAATTTACCGAATGTCAGGGTCTGCTTCACTTATTTGTATCATCCTGCAGTCCTTCAGCAGGCCTTTGTGTTGGTGTTTCCAGAGGCCTGATCTGGCTTCTTAAACTCACAGGTTTCTGAATTAATGCATCAGTACTGCTCATTGCCTCATCTAACTCCTCAGCCTACTTAGATTTTTTGAAGGAGGAAACTGAGACCTAGGCAGGGTTAGGAATTTGACCAGGATCATGTGACTGTTATTAGCAGAGCTAAGACTTGGGTCCCTGTCTCCTCTTTCCCAGACTCATGCTTCTAGCAATGGAATTTTATTGAAAACAAGACGACAGTTTTCCTTAGAGCTCCCAAGACGGACCCAAGGTCCATGATTCTATCGATTTAGGCTGCAACAATGTTGGTCCAAAAAGGGTCTAAGCTGTGCCTATAACTGTCCTTTATTAATGAAACGTTAGCTCTCCCATGCTATTCAACTCCCCGAAGAGAAAGGAATTAGGTGGCTTTTGAAGCATTGTCAAGATAGATGTTCATGTACCTATGTATGAACTAGTTATACTGATGTCAGCTCTGTTTCAGATAGATGGATGACTTTCAGTAAGTGTAGTATTCATACATGATGACTACTTAATTAGTGAAAACTGGTATTAAGTGTATTTAGAATGCCATAATTGTCACGTTTGAGGACAGGAGTAGAAAGGAGAGGGTTTGCCTCTCATTCAGGGTAATAGTGGAAGATGGAAAACAGTCACAAGACTGTGACACCAAAGCGATGAAAGGTAATATAATTCAACTCAATAAATTCAAAATGAGAGATTCCTCTCCTATGTATCAATCACCATGTGATGTATCAGTAGGCATTTATGCATTATATGTCTATCCAAGTGATCTGTACACATACCTAGGCAGTGTTAAAACATACATTCCTGCGCCCTGCCCTGGAGATTCCAGTTCAGTAAGTCTGGAGAGGAACTCAAGATTGTGCATTTCCAACAAGCTCCAAAGTGACGCTGATGTGCTGGTTCATGGGCCATACTTCGGGTAACAAGGCTACAGAGGCACTCCTCTTCTAATATTTTTATAAGTAATTGAGGGCCAAAAGATTATCAAATATACTCCTAATTATCTATGCATGTGTGTGTATATGTGTGTTCATATACATAAATTAAAGAAAAAATTTTGATCTTTCATTCTTATATAGGTTTTTTTAACCTAACTGACTTAAAATTTAAATGCAAAGGGGAGAGCACAAAGTCTGCTTACAAAAATGTGTGACTTGCTTATTTTTTTAAAGGCCAAATACTTTACTATCTCCAGATACCTGAAAATGCATGGAATTATCTTGTAATAAACCTCAGATGCCAAAAGCCCACCTTGCAAGTTTTCTTTGCAGGAAACAACCCCAATACGAACAAATCAGATACCGTGTAATAGACCCAAAAGTATTTTTTCCAAAGACAGAAAGAAAAATATCCAAGCAATAGAACCCTGATTGGAAAGACACAATTCAAAGATAACAGAACTATTTTTAAGCTTCATTTTATGACCGGGGGCACAGCAAAATACTTTGAAACAGAAAGTGTTCATGCTGATTACATGAAATCAAAATACACACTGTTCAAAGGCAGCCAACATTAAAAAAATATATATGCAGCTTAGTTTATGCAGTGAATTTTAGTGTTCTTTCAGTCTGGGAATATTTCAAAATACACTGCAGGTACAGCTGAGAAAACTCAGTGATACCCCTGTCCAGATCTCAGCTATTTGGTTATAAAAATATTTTCACATTTCCTGCAGATGTCTAGATTCCTTCGGAACTCATTATTGACAGCTGTTTGTTCTGATAGAACCTAATTGCACTTTTACCAGACTCAGCTGTGAGGAGACTGATTTCTTTTCCCTTATAGAGTATATTATATATAAACACAGGCAGGAAAAAAAAAAACCAATTAACTAAATACGTGTGCATCAAATGAATCATTGAGAGCACTGATCAAGTAATATCTCTAACTGCAACATAGGTCAAAGGAAATTACAGCATTTACAGTTTACAGTATTAAATATAATTATATAGAAATATTCATAAGCATTCAAATATAGGGATGATGAGTGGCAGCATCTGAAAATTTATTAAAGAAACTTATAAATTACTACATTTGAGTAACCAACAGGGCACTTAGTCTACTGAAAGATTGGCTCAAGGATATCTATATACCAAACTATATAGATAGAACCTGAGAAGCCTGCCATAACCAGCACTAGTCAGGAGGAATCAAACATGCTGTGAGGGGGCTTCCCTGGTGGCGCAGTGGTTGAGCGTCTGCCTGCCGATATAGGGGACACGGGTTTGTGCCCCGGTCCGGGAAGATCCCACATGCCGCGGAGCGGCTAGGCCCGTGAGCCATGGCCGCTGAGCCTGCGTGTCCGGAGCCTGTGCTCCGCAACGGGAGAGGCCACAACGGTGAGAGGCCCGTGTACCGCAAAAAAAAAAAACATGCTGTGAGATCACTTTGCTGTGCAGATAATCCTTTCTCTAGAGGGGAGAGTTTCTGGGGACACACCAACTCTTTTGCTCTCCAATCACTGCTCTAGACAAGCTGCTTTCCTTAACCTTACCAGAAGAGGAATACAGGTTTGTTGAAGTCAGGGCTATTGCCTCTGGGAGATTCTCTTCAAAGGCAATGACTCATTTTAGCAGCTCCCCAAGAGGTACATGAACAGCTTGGCAATGTTCATTGTATCAAATGCCTCAGCAGCCTCGCTCATGGAGTCTAGGCCAATCTGGGGACCCCAAGCTGCTTTCCTTAGTGGACTGGAATCCCCTGAAGAGGGGTAAGCCAAGGGCTGGATTCACTAGAGACCATATAAGCAGCAAATATCGTGCCTTTGAGACTCGTTTTATTTCCTGTCTGTTTGGAGACAGAGGGAATGTGGTGATCAGAGATGAGCAAACTGTTCCTTAGTAAGGAACCCATTCAAAGAAAATTAACTTTTTCTTGACATCAGGGACACTATATGGTGCTTCCCTTTCTGGGGGTACTAAATGCTTCTCTTTGCAGACTTAATCTACCTCATATAGGGAGGAAGATATTGGGAATGGGATGCTCATTACCCCGATAATTCTCCGGGATGCAGCATACATTTCCATGAACGCCAGACATAACGCTAATTAGAATGCAAGCCCCAGACTCAACATGTACAAAGCCTGTAAAGTATGTAAATGTAAAGTAAAGTAACCTATGGGGCTGGGTACCCACAAAAGTCTGATCCACAGCCTACTTCCAGCCTCTCCCCCAACCAAGTAACTATGGAAACCATTTTATTTGGCATTTTAGAATACTGCCGCTATGCTTTACTATTCTTTTTTACTACACAACACAGATTATACCATTTCGCATTGTTGTACGGCTTGGCCCATGGTATCGCTTTGGATACTGATATTTTCGCTCAATGTTCACGTATCCATCAGATACCTGCTGAGTGTCTGTTTCCTGTGGGCATAGCCCAGAGGAGAGGGATGCAATGGTGAACTCCTAAACACCATTTCTCACCTCATATCTCTAAGATTTGGATGTTACAGTCTGGGGAAGAAATTCAGTTTTTGCCCACGGAATTACATACTCACCACGTTTAAAAAGCCAATTTTTTTCTTGAAGGTTCACTTTTTACTGGAATAACTTAAACATAAGTATTGGCCGAATTGAAAAAGCTATTTTATTTTCACATAAGTGTGACAGGGAAAGTAGTCTGAGGTGATATGCTTGTTTTATGAGGAGTCAGTTTAGCAAATGGAAAGAGCGTGAATTTTACAGATTAAAAATCTGGCTTTTCCAACTGCAAGATGTATGATATTTCATCATTTATTTATCCTCCCTCAGTTTTCTCATATGTAAAATGTAAACCCATTCCTTAAGGTTCCTATAAGGCTATTGTTAGCAAAATGTCTTTTAACTAACAAATTCTTGATAAATGTTAATTTCTTACTTCCTTTTCCTATGAATTAAGGACCTAGAGTTGAATATTTGAATTCATTTAGCCTAATAGCAGAGGAGATATACAGCCTTCCTGCTCCTACATGGTTTATATTAAAGACTTACACTAGTGAATTTATGAAACTAATATTCCATCTTATTTCTGATGTCTATCCTCTGAGGGGAAAAAAAAATATACAACTGAACCAGATCTGAGACTTGGAAGGGACATTAGAGATTATCTAATCCGGTGGTTCTCAAAGTGCAGCCCCATGATAGCAGCATCAGTATCATCTGGAAATTTGTTAGAAATGCAAATTACTTCCCTTACCTCAAGTAGCGATTATTGTTTGTTCCATCATTTGTTTCTTAATAGGTGCATATGGATTAATTCATATTAATATGTGCATACAGATATCTGTATGCATTTTCTTATCTGATCTCCATTTACCAACCAATCCACCCAAATTTCCCTTTCCTCCAAAAAGCCCCAGTCTGTTGCTCACTGCACCAGGTCTGCCGCAGGCTAGGAGGATATTCTCTAGGATATCTATGTTCTTTTGTGATGCCATGGTATTTATTCCAAAATAATCAGTTATTTTAGTTAAATAATTTAATTAAGAACATATTAAACTAATGAGATATGATTACAAAATAAGAGTTGTTTCTGTGAAAGCTAAGTTAAATGCTTTGGGAAGACTTACTAAAAGTGTTCCATTACTCCCTCAAAAATACAGTTGTGTTAGGCATTGGTAAGATAACTGTAAATAAATGGAAAATAATTTATAAAAATCTAGGAGGATTGTAATACTTAAGTTGCTGCAAAACCATTAAGTTCTTTGTCTATATTAAATACACTAAATGTACTAACCATATGTCATACTCAAAATTCTTAGTCTTAAATTTAAAAACTAATGAATTAATATAATATACAATTATATATTTGCAGGTAATATTAACTGAATACATACTTTCTTAGGCTTCTTTGCCTTAATGAAGCTTTCTCTAAATGACCAAGTCTTAACTGGATACATACATCAAGGTTTCTTCTGAACGGCCTTGATTGTTTTAGGTATGTTCCATATAGGTTACTATAAGCTCTTTGAGGAAGATGCCACACTGTTCCCTCTCCATACTCAATAGCTTGAAGCTCTACACAGTTTAGTTTTAATAAATATTTATTGATTATATTTATCTATACATTTTTTTTTGCGGTACGCGGGCCTCTCACTGTTGTGGCCTCTCCCGTTGCGGAGCACAGGCTCCGGCCGCGCAGGCTCAGCGGCCATGGCTCACAGGCCCAGCCGTGGGATCTTCCCGGACCGGGGCACGAACCCGTCTCCCCTGCATCGGCAGGCGGACTCTCAACCACTGCGCCACCAGGGAAGCCCTATCTATGCATTTTATTTACTGATTTACTAGACAATTACTCTTAGTAGTTCATGGTCCTGTTTTATCACCATGAGGCAAATTATCTCATATGATAGCACTTCCTAGAGTACTTTGAGAAAATTCAAGGTGGCGGCGGGGGCGGCGGGGGGGAGAGTTCCATGTTTAAATAGGTTTCAGAAATTCCCTCTTGGAAGTTCACAATGGAAATAATATTTTATAGGGCTGAGAAACTCTGTTGTAAAACAATTTAACTTAGTTTAACCCTTACCTATTTGACTATAGAATATGTCTTCCACATAACATCCATTAACAACTCAGGGTTTAAAGTGCGTATACATTGATGGGGTATCCTGAATTTTCTGAGTGACTGGCCTTCTCATGTTCAAACCGTTAATTCTGTTTCCATAGACCCTGTTTATACTTCTTGTAGAACCCAGATTGGGTATGAAAATCATGTGTCAGATTACGTATGCCAATAATTGTTTGGGAACTGGTCAAATTCGGATTTGTAAAACTGCTATTTCTATTTCTCTTCTGTTTTCTTTTTTCTAAATCAGGTAGCTAATCATTTCTGAATCCAGCTCTACTTTCACAGATCAAAAGAAGTCAGCTTTAGTCAGGGGAGTATGAAGCATGGATGTTAAATAACAGTGGTAGGGCTTAGGATGGACTGAGCCTTAAAAAAAATAAGTTAATTTCAAAATAAAAGTGCTGAATTAAAAAAAAAAAGTCTGTAAGCCAAAATTTACTAAGGACAGTTTTGGGAACAAGCTCTTCCTAGAGGGACATGGTTTCTACAGTCTGGAATCATTTTAAAACTCGATGCCATATGACTTTAGACTTAGAAAAGCAGTGTGGGTAACAGATTCTAGTAGCATAAGAGATATAGTCCAGGAGTACTTAACCTGGAGCTGAGAAAGTGGTAATGAGTGCCTTTTACATTAAATATGTCCATGGAATTTGAACGTTTGCCTGAGATAAGGCTGCTCAGGTTATTAAAACCTCAAATGTTAAATAGCAGTTATGTAATGAGTTTCTTTTGAAAAACAGAAAGTGAACTGCCATTTAATAAACACTGCCTGAAATGTTGATAACTGAAGCTGGGTGATAGGTGCTTGGGGGTTCATTATACATTCTCTCTACTCCGTGGGTTTGTTAGAAATGTCCAAACTAAAAAAGAGTAGGGGGGCGTCCCTGGTGGCGCAGTGGTTGAGAGTCCGCCTGCCGATGCAGGGGACACGGGTTCGTGCCCTGGTCCGGGAAGATCCCACATGCCGCGGAGCAGCTGGGCCCGTGAGCCATGGCCGCTGAGCCTGCGCGTCCGGAGCCTGTGCTCCGCAACGGGAGAGGCCACAACAGTGAGAGGCCCGCGTACCGCCAAAAAAAAAAAAAAAAAAAAAAAAAAGAGTAGTTAAAATGGCCTCTTTTTAATCCCCCTAATATAAAGTTTTTTCCAAATGTAGGATCCCTAAGGGTAAGAAATAACAAAGAAGTTGTTTATAACCATTAACCTAGTTCTAATAGCTAAAATTCGACCTAAGTTTTTATGTCATAGCCAAACTGTGATGTGATGAAGCTTTAAAAAGACAGGTGGAACTAAGTGATAATTCCAGAAGTGCTACTTGATAAAATTATCCATATGGAAACATAGGCTGAAAATCCAGCAAAAGGTATGATGACCACCTTAGGAATTGTTGTACCTTTGTACCTTATGTATGCCACAAAGATTCATTCTAAAAAAGACATCCATGCAGAATTATTATCTCAGATTTTTAGAAATGTGTTTATTCCTCAGCCTTTAGGAAATATAAACACAACAACAAAGGCATATATAATGTACTGGACTCTTGTAACTCTTGTAACTGGACGACATTCACAGAGTTTCTTCCTGAATTCTGAAAAGGTTTTGCTAAGCTTGTGGCTTTACTATTGTACCCTACAAACCAGTAAGTTTGAGTTTAATTGAACCAAGACAACAAGTGAATTTCAGGCTGTAATACATCAGAGAAAATAGTCTGAAGCCAGGTCAATCATTTCCAGACACACAAAGGAGGGATGAAATGTTAACCATAGGTTATAAAGAATTTTTGTGGTTTGCAACATCATCAAATGTAAGTGGTGAGCAAAAGTCCAAACTTAGAAAGGCTCTCTGCCCAATTGATTAGAATTGGAGTTGGGTGTAGGTTGACAAAGGAAGGCTTTAAAATTTTTATTTGTATTTTTAACCTTCTGACCCCCTTCATCAATTTCCCTAACTTCCACCCCACTTCTGGCTATCACCAATCTGTTCTCTGTATCTGTGAGCTTGCAGTGTTTTGTTTTTATTTTTGATTTCCACATATAAGAGAGATCATATGGAATTTGTTTTTCTCTAGAATGATTGATCACCTGTGAACCCAAGTTGGGACTGAATTTGAAGGTAGTCCGAGAAAATTTCTTATTACGCTTTCCATAAAACCACAAAATTCCTAACCATCACCATCACCATCATCATCATCATCGCCGTGAGTAAATAAGCATTTAATCTACCAAATTTTATGCAGTTTTCCCTTGTAGAGAAGATGCCTCTAGCAAATGACCAGATTGTACTCTACTTTCCTAGAGAAATAGAAACTCAGTTAAGTGATTTGTATGGGCTCTCATAGTCTTAGGGCAGTAGAATATCTCTTAGTTTTCTATGTATGCAATTTCCATTTCTTAGCCTGAAAGCTAAATATGCAGTGAAAGTCATAGAATTCTGGTTTTTCTTAATAACACACACTTAGAAGGAAAGCATTAAGATCCAGGAAAGCATTAAGATTCATTTATTACTTTGCACTTTAACATTCTCTACGTATGCACTACTTTAGGAAGAGTTTGACTTTTACTGGGGTTCTAGCACGTGTATGAAACATGCCTCATATTTTTTTTTTTTTTTTTTTTTTTTTTCCTGGTACGCGGGCCTCTCACTGTTGTGGCCTTTTCCATTGCGGAGCACAGGCTCCGGACGCGCAGGCTCAGCGGCCATGGCTCACGGGCCCAGCCGCTCCGTGGCACGTGGGATCTTCCCGGACCGGGGCACGAACCCGCGTCCCCTGCATCGGCAGGCGGACTCCCAACCACTGCGCCACCAGGGAAGCCCCATGCCTCATATTTTGAGATGATTTATGGTCCTCTTTTGTCCACATGAAAATCTGACAACCCTGGCTCTTGATAAAATTTAGAGGCTTACCGTTGTGACCTACTGAGGTTGCATCTTTTGTATATCTACATTCTATATTCATTTACAATATTCAACCTGAACTTCAAGGATAGTGTAATCAAAATCCTAGCATCCTCAAATGATCTGTCTTCAGGCAACAGGTAGGACAACAGCCCTATCTCAGTAGCAAGAGGGGGCTCTGCCCACTTAGTCCTGTTCTTTATGGACAGAGACTACAGCAGTGAGGTCAA
Organism: Delphinus delphis; assembly: GCF_949987515.2. Lineage (NCBI taxonomy): Eukaryota > Metazoa > Chordata > Mammalia > Artiodactyla > Delphinidae > Delphinus > Delphinus delphis. The sequence continues at coordinate 58,169,567 of NC_082688.1, forward strand.
AACTTACAGATAGAAAAAGGCACTCCAACCCACATCTCTTATATACAAATCTGGGGGTAGTTATGGATTCAAGAGGAAAAAACAAATCAGAAAATAAAAAACCAGGAGACAATGGCAAAAAATCAGGTAGCAGTTCTGGAAGAAATTAAATGGCCTTTTCTTCTCCTTTCTTACTTATTTCATAGATTGACAAAAGAACCTGTATTTTGGGTTACATTTGGGGGGGTTGTTCTTCTTCTCCCGTTCTGTGAAGGAAATGCATATTGTACCTAACCAGGCTGATGAGAGCACAGCAGTGAGAAATATAGAGGAGACCAACAGGGGCTTTGTAGGCTCATCAGTTTCATATTTGGGCTGAAAGAAAGTTTTGATAGGATAGTATGGGGTGGGTGTCCAGTGACATAGAGTCTTAAGACTATCCTCCTACCCCCAACCAGGTATGTCCTATGTCCAAAAAGAACCTTTTTGTTAGCTTAATTTGTTATCATTTAGTTTGTCTGCAGCACAGAGATCATTTATCCATGCAGGCTTTTCTTTCAAAAGGGATTCTCTTCTGATTCTGGTGTCACTTCATACGTTTCTGCAACGAGAAATTCTCTCAGCAGCTGTACTTACTTTAGAAATGCAAATGTACCTTGCTAATGCTACTTGTCAAGTAAAGGGTTTAAAAATACTTGCTAAACATTTGTTTATTTACATGAAAGATTTCAGAGTTTTGCACAGTTAGATTTCGGGCACAAAGCAAACCCTGTGAGTGTGTGAAGGAAACACAAGTGATCCCAGCAGATGGCATGGTCTGAGGCGAAGGGTTTGCAAGTGCAGTAAACAGCACAGATCCAAGTTGAGAAGTCTGAATGGCTATAATTGTAACACGTCTACAGTAGAAGGAAGAAGGTCATTTACATTATGTTAGGAAACATAAGGGCAGATTCTTATCTTATGTAAGTGTGTTACACAAAATGGGGATTTGGCACATGGGCTGCTATCGGACAATATACCACACAGTTTTTATTTCGGTTCCAGCAGAAAAACAATATTGACAAATTTCTCTCTCTCTCTGCTTCCTACTTTAATTCAATAGAAGAGGTAACAATAGCATCTGCTGTACTTGGCTGGAGCCTGGAATGAGGAAGCTGTAGATGATAAGCCTCCCAGGCATATGGCCACTATCAAAGCTCACGCTACTGCCATGCACAGCCAGGCTAGAGCTCCCATGGGAGCGGCACATACACAAAGCAGCCACTGCGAACCAGAGCAGGGCTGCCAAGACAGCATGTAAAGTCGTTTTTAGTGGCCTGAAGTGATTTCCACCATCATGGCTCCAGGCGTCACTGCAAAGCAGGACGAGTTTCTCTCTGACATTCTCTCCTGCTCTCTCTTGGCCTTGCTCTACCATTTTCTGCTGCCCTGGCCTTACTGACCACCTGGGTGCCCAGCAAATTCAGAGTACTCCCCAGCTATGCACTAGCCCTTTTGTCAATCAGTCATAATCGTAAAGATCTGTGATACTTAATGGGCTCTAATGCATCAAAGTTATCTGCTCTGATCATCTTGGTTCCAACCATAGTGCCTCCTGCCATTATACAGGTGATTATTTTCCTAATTTAGCTAGAAAATGTTAGGGACTCCTTAATCAAACTAATCTGAACACAATTAAAAGGACTATAATACACTGCGAAACGTATTGGACCAGCAGTCAGTAGACTTGAGTCCAGCAAGAGTCTATGGGAAAGTTGTCAACTTTCCTGGTCCTCATTTTATTTTCCTATCTCTGAAATTAAAGAGGAGTGGCGAGGGAAGGGAAGGGGGTGGGAAGGGATAGCGAGGAGAGGATGCAGAGAGAGAAACGGGGGGAGAGTGTCTGGGAGGCTTGAAATGTCCTTTCCAGGTCTACGATTCACTGTGAGTAAATCCTGCTCCCTTAGTTTTTGAGTTTAAGAAGCCTATTAAAACCCTAATAAATCCTAAATTACGGGAAGATGTAAAGGAAATATTTCTGAGACAGGATGGAATGGGAGTAAAGAGTATGAGTTTCTCCCACCACACAAGCTAAAAAAAAAACTATTTCACATATTAAAAAAAAAAACAACTCTGTATTTTGGGATATACTTGGGGGGCACTTTGCTCATCTCATCCAGCCTCAGGAGGGAAATCCACAGTGGACTTAGCCAAGCTGATGAGAGGGTAGAGGAGGGAGAAGAGCTCCATCCGTCAAGTAAATAATGTTCAGCAACATGGAACTCAGTGGTGGAATAAATGAGGTCACACATTATTTGCTACTTCTCTCATCAAGAAGTAGAGTCTTGCTTCATCAAGAAACAAGGGCCACTCCTTGAATCTAAGCTGGCCCCTGCCTTGCTCTGGGCAAAAGAATGTGGTGGAAGGGATGATATGTGACTTCCAAGCCTTGGCCTCAAAAGGCCTCAGAAGCTTCTCCTTTGATTCCCAGAATCCTGAGACCAGCAGACCAGGATGAACGGCTGTGGGGCCAGAGAGGCCCCATTTTCTCAGTGCTTCTAGCTGACTGCAAAGGAGAGCTCAGGAGATAACAGCAGACAACCCCTACCCAGCCCCAAGTGGACCCACAGAATAGTAAGAAATAACAGGCTATGGTAGTTTTAAGCCTCTAAGTTTGGGTTGATACTTGTAAGCAGTGATGGTTAAGTGATAGATATACCCTCCATTTCAGAAAGGATGCTGGCTCCTATGACACACAGATGTATCAGAAACAGAAATATGATTCCAATTAAAAAAAAAAAAAAAAGGATGCAATGCTCAAAACCAACCCAAACTGAAAAAAAAGAATAGAGAAAATACTTTCTTGTAATAATCGTAATTCTCATAATCCTTGCCTTTCAAATACCAAAAAGAATTCGAGCAAGTAGCTCTTTAGCCTTTATCATTAAAATGAAAGAGCCGCAGTTAATCATGGCCCATTTCATCTAGGTCATCTTTTTTACCTGCTTAGATATATACCATAGACACTACAAGCTCCACTTTGGCCAGTGAAAGTCTCAACTGCTGACCCTCTCTCAATGGAATGAAAGATAGAGAAGGATTTTTTTTTGGAGGGGGGAAAGTAGTAGAAGTATAGAGGGAGGTGAGATGGGAAGAGAGAGACTGCTCAGGCCTCTTGGAAAAAGGTATAGAAAAATATAAGTGAAAAGTGTTTACTTCACAAAAAACTTATCTTCAATAAAACCTGTGATTTAAAAACACAGTGTGCTGGGCTTCCCTGGTGGCGCAGTGGTTGAGAGTCCGCCTGCAGGGGACACGGGTTCGTGCCCTGGTCTGGGAAGATCCCACATGCTGTGGAGCGGCTGCGCCCGTGAGCCATGGCTGCTGAGTCTGCGTGTCCGGAGCCTGAGCTCCGCAACGGGAGAGGCCACAACAGTGAGAGGCCCGCGTACCGCAAAAACAAAAAACAAAAAACAAACCCACAGTGTGCTATCCCAGGAATATCTATCCCCAAAAATCAAAGAGCAAGGGATTTCAGGACCTGCAAGCTTGGGCAGGGGGTCAGACATTATGACTCACTTTTCTTCTATCCATCTAATCTTTTATTTTGGCCTCCAGTAGATTTTGAAAAAGGGGCCAGCCACTGAGTCATCTGACACTTAGGGGCATTCCGAGAGCTTATTGTTTTGAACTGCCAGAATGCAGGACGTTCATACCAAGTATGGACACGAAGCAATGTGACTGATATCCTGGCAAAAACGGTCAGCATTGATGAAGCCCAAAGAGCACGGCTTTTAAAAGTAGCCACCTTTGGAGGCTGAAGATTTACTGCAGCAGTGCTGCCATGGTGCAAAAGTACTTTTGGACCTCCTTTTTGGCAGCAGAGTTAAAAGCCTATCGCTTGTTCTTTTGAATTTCCTAATGGTGGCGAATTTTTGTCCTTGGAGGTGGATTTTTTTTTTTTAATTGGAGTATAGTTTATTTACAATGTTGTGTTAGTTTCAGGTGTACAGCAAAGTGATTCAGTTATCCATATACATCTATTCATTCTTTTTCAGATTCTTTTCTCATATAGGTTATCAGAGAATGTTAAGTAGAGTTCCCTGTGCTACACAGCAGCTCCTTGTTGGTTATCTATCTTATATATAGTAGTGTGTACACATTAATCCCAAACTCCTAATTTACCCCTCCCCCACGTTTCCCCTTTGGTAACCATAAGTTTGTTTTCGATATCTGTAAATTTGTTTCTGTTTTATAAATAAGTTCATTTGTATCATTTTTTAAAAATTAGATTCCACATATGAGTGATATCATATATTTGTCTTTCTCTTGCCTGACTTACTTCACTTACTATGATAATCTCTAGGTTCATCCATGTTGCTGCAAATGGCATTATTTCATTCTTTTTTATAGCTGAATAATATTCCATTGTATATTACACATCTTCTTTATCCATTCGTCTGTCAATGGACATTTAGGCTGCTTCCATGTCTTGGCTATAGTAAATAGTGCTGCATTGAACATTGGGGTGCATGTATTTTTTCAGATTATGGTTTTCTCCAGATATGTGCCCAGGAGTGGGATTGTTGGGTCATATGGCAGTTCTGTTTTCAGTTTTTTAAGGAATCTCCATACTGTTTTCCATAGTGGCTGTATCAATTTACATTCCCACCAACAGTGCAGGAGGGTTCCCTTTTCTCCACACCCTCTCCAGCATTTATTGTTTGCAGACGTTTTGATGATGGCCATTCTGACCCCTGTGAGGTGATAGCACACTGTAGTTTTGATTTGCATTTCTCTGATAATTACTGATGTTGGAATTGTTTATTTTTTAAGTACCAAGAGACATCTAGAGCCAAGTCTTTGGTTTGTATGGTAGATAATCAAGGTAGGGAATATTTTGGGTGATTTTTTAAGTAATGAGCTTAGTTCCCTATATGAGTTAAAAAGTGATTCTTAATGTAAGTCTCAGAGAGAAGTTTTCCTAATGCTTATAATAAGAGAGCCATTCAAAGAAGGTTTTTCAAGCTTTAAAGCTTTGAGGTGGGCTATCACTTGGATACATACATTCTGCTACAATCAAAAATCAGTTTCATTGCCATATAGCAGTGGTTCTCAACTAGGGGTGACTTTGCTCCCAAGGGGACATTCAGCAATGACTGAAGACATTTTTTTTTTTTTTTTTTTTTTTGCGGTACGCGGGCCTCTCACTGTTGTGGCCTCTCCCGTTGCGGAGCACAGGCTCCGGACGTGCAGGCTCAGCGGCCATGGCTCACGGGCCCAGCCGCTCCGCGGCATGTGGGATCTTCCCAGACCGGGGCACGAACCCGCGTCTCCTGCATCGGCAGGCGGACTCTCAACCACTGCGCCACCAGGGAAGCCCCTGAAGACATTTTTGATTGTCATAGCTGTTGGGAGGGTGCTATTGATATCTGGTGGGCAGAGGCCAGGGATCCTGCTAAACCCCCTACAATGCACAGGACAGTCCCTCAAAACAAAAGTTTCATGACTCAAATGTCAACAGTGCTGAGGTTGAGAAAACTGGTCTTACAGTAACAATCCGTTCTAATAAGAATTTTTTTTCCAGTTCAATTAAATAATTATTACAGTACTTATGCATTTTTAAAGTGTTAAATATTCTAGTTGCTACTCACTTTCTAGGTTAATGCACACACACGCATTCATTTTCTATTCTTCTAAATCACAAATTACATAGAAGTCAAGCTCACGTTTCTTCTTTGTTGTTTGATAGTATTCTTTGTTGTTTTCCAATAATAACGCCAATTTAAACAACCACCTATTTTATGTGAGGTAAAACACATAATGTGTTTTAATGATAATAAAAACATCAAAAAATAGAAACATTTATTGACTTCCATGTGGCTGATAGCTGGCTAATTATCATGTAGACATATCTTATTTAATCTTTATAAACAATACTACAAAGGACATACTACTATTATCCCCACTTTACTTAACAGAGGTCAAGGCTTAGAAAGGTTAATTAACTTGCCCAAGGCCAGAGATGTAGTAAATGGTGCAGCTGAGATTTGAACTCTAGAAAGCTGATTTCAAGTGCACAGTCTTCACCACCATGCAGTGCTGCCCCCAAAGGGGCTTTCAGGTCTGCTAAAAGCCAGCTCTGTTATTGGCTGAGGACAGGTCTGCTCTCATGTGTATAACATACACTGAGCAAAATAGAGAATGGCAGTTAAGGTAAGAGGAGAAGACCTTGAATCATAAAACATGGGTTCTCACCCCTTGAATCATAAAACTAGTTAAAAATGTGGTCTACAGCAAGTCACTATAGCAAATTGAGACTTTTCAGTCTCAATTTCCTTATCTGTCTAGTGAGGATGGTAATAATGCAACCTACCCTTCTGCTTATAAGGATTAAATCCAATAAATGGTGGGAAGATGCTCTTAAATTGTCACATTCCTACACGAAAGTGATTTGATTGTTCCTCTTGGGGATGGAATGAGAATGGTAAGGTGATAGTTTCTCAGTTGCCCTGGAAGGGATTTCTCATAGTATAGATCTAATATATGACTTTGAAGTTAGTTTCTTATAATACTGGTCTCACCTCTCCTCTACTGCCTTTATAATGCTTTGTTCCAAACAAATTTTCCATTTCACCAGACAGCCCCCCAAACTCCTTCAGTGTGTGTTTTAAATTTTACATCTATGGGGGCCACTGTGCAATTTCTTTTAATGTTTTCTTTCTTTTTTTTTTTTTTTTTTTTTTGTGGTACGTGGGCCTCTCACTGTTGTGGCCTCTCCCGTTGCGGAGCACAGGCTCCGGACACGCAGGCTCAGCGGCCATGGCTCACGGGCCCAGCCGCTCTGTGGCATGTGGGATCCTCCCGGAACGGGGCACGAACCCATGTCGCCTGCATCGGCAGGCGGACTCTCAACTACTGCGCCACCGGAGAAGCCCCTAATGTTTTTTTTTGAGTCAAATATTTTTAACCCATTTCAGTGGAGGTAAGGCATTTTTCTCTTATAGGATTCTGCCATCAGAATGTTGAAGATCTGGCCTCCTGTTTTGTATCACCATGTTGTTTCATAAACTAAAAATTTTTTTATGCAGAGTTATTGATATATAAAAACAGAACTGGGCATAATAGTTGCCACAAGGTATAATTATTTCTCCTCTCCTTAAAATATTTCCATAAATAAGGACATGATTTGTATATTCCATCCGTTTTCTTATCCAGAGACCTTGGTACTTTAAACAATCCAGTCTTTCATCTGTGGAAGGCCAGCTTCTCTTATTACTTAGACATGAAAACGAATCCCAGGTTTAAGGAAAATACGGGTCTATGGTTCACACTTGCCAGCATCTCAAAACTGTCACATGCTTTGGCAATACTTATGGTCTTTGATCTAAAGAGATATTTGAATGGAACATTGGGAAGAATAAAGGATGGAATTTAGAATGAATGGTTAAAAATGCATTAAACACTTTTCCACAGCACTCTTAGCTCCTTTGGATCACAGGTCTTTTATTTTTATGCTCATGTGCAATGCTTTCCAAAATCCCTTGACCTTGAAAAGGCCCCTTTTGTCCATATTGGGCTGGAATTAGGAGTAAGTGGTTATGCTATGAATATGATCTAAGTAGTTTCTTGGTTCTGCTTTCACCTATAAAGTCAAAAAATATTATGAAGATTAGATCTTGGGAATCTTTGCAACCCCAAATTGTCATTTGATTTTTACTGGGTCACCCTTAGTGGCCCATTGATGCTTCTAGGACATTATCTACTTCTGGCCCACAGTTCCTGTTCCTTTCAGTTTTGAAGACTGGTTTGATTCTATGATGTAAAATATTTAAATCACCCTCAGAAGATCTATTTCACTCCCCTTGGGATTGTTTCATTTAAAAGACAGATGCAGGGCTTCCCTGGTGGCGCAGTGGTTGAGAGTCCGCCTGCCGATGCAGGGGACACGGGTTTGTGCCCTGGTCCGGGAAGATCCCACATGCCGCGGAGCGGCTGGGCCCATGAGCCATAGCCGCTGAGCCTGTGTGTCCAGAGCCTGTGCTCCATAACGGGAGAGGCCACAACGGTGAGAGGCCCGCGTACCGCAAAAAAAAAAAAAAAAAGACAGATGCAGGGGTAGAGGGTCCTGATCTATCCTTCTTTCACATTTATTCATAAATGAATACATTTCTCCTATGAAGAAAGTATATTCCCCTGGTCCTAAAAGGGGTTAATGTGACTCGCAGTTAGTATCATGAGTCAAGGTTTTATAATTGACTCAATGAAATTATAGCTTCATCCCAATTTATTCACTCCTAACAAGAAGCAACTACTTAGCAAATTGGTTGTTGTATCCCTTTGGTACTAGCAGAATATAAACCACCACTTCTAAAAACAAACAAACAAACAAACAAACAAAAGAAGACGCACACACAAAGAATAAGGCTCAAAAAGGAAAAAAAAAAAAACAAAGTGTCTTTATTTTCTAAGAGGAAGATTGAAATAATATGGGGAAGTGTAAAGTATAAGGTCTGTGAAAATAGCCTGAAACTTCTCTCCCTTAGTCTCTTTCAAGACCAAATTTTATAAATAAAGAGAAAAAATATTGCATGTCTCTAGCACTGAGTAGATATTTGTAAAGAGATAATGGCAAATATCCGCCTGACAACCATGTGGTCAACACATATGTTGTAAGACGTTATGCGTAAGGAACTAAGGTACTTTCTGCAACAAAAAGAGTCTGAACTGGATATAATGGTGGGTAAGCAGGTCACGGACTTTGAAATAAGTCCTCAATTTATGAGCTGCTTGACCTTGAGCAAATCACCTATGACCTCCCTGTGCTTCAATGTGCTTTACAAGTAAAATATATTGATTTGTGGATTAAATGAGTGAACACTTAAGTGCTTAGTGTTGCTTGGAAAACAGTAATGGCTCAGTAATTGGTAGCTGTTGTGATTATGTTAAAATGACTGAGTGGTAGAAGAGACTCACTTGCTGGCAATCATCTTTGATATAGAAAGAGTGAAATAAAGGCTAGAATATGCACTGTGAGGTGGAGTCAGAAAGGAAGGAGTGGCTCTGCTGACCAAGTCATCAGGGTACGTCTAAAAGTGAAAGGCCCTCCACGTGGCTGGCCAGAGGAGAAGCTGAGGACCATCAAGTGATGTATGAACTGGAGAATTTACTTGATCCATACGGCCAGGCAGCCTGGGGCACATAACTGCTTTGGCACCGCTAATGGCAAGAGTTCAGGCAATTAAGTTGACTTTTCTTGGCCTGTGTTTCTTTTGTATGTGTGCAATGGGAGAATAAGGTTCCTACCTCTGTAGATGTTTGGGGGAAAATGCAATCACACACATAAAACACTTAGAGGAGGGCCTCTCCAGTTAAAGGAAAGATTACTTGATGTCGATTAAGGGTTCAATATCCTTAACTATTATTGTGACACAAAAGCAGAGAGCTATGTCTATATTTAATCATGGAATGAAGGGCATGTGGGAAAGGACATACAATGTACAGTAGTAGAAAAAGGGATTCAGAAACAGGTATTAGAAAGATAAAGGCAATTTAAAATAATTAAGTTGTAAAAAAAAAATTACTCCAACATTAAGGAGACAAAAATATAGTCTCCTATTAAAAAAATCAAAAACCAAAACCAGTCCAGCCTTGAAATTATCATACTGTTTCTGTAAAAAGATTCCTGAAACGCCATATGGAATTTAACTTCAGCGAGCAACTACTGAGCACCTACTACAATGTAAGAGCTGAGATACAATTGTGCGTAATCTATAGCCCATGCCCTCTACGACTGCAAGGCACATGTGATCTGCACACAGACAGCCGAATAAGCTAAGTGTAAAACTATTTGATGAGAGCTGAGAGGATAGAAGGTTCAGTTCTTCCTGTGGGAAGAGGAATGGGGAATGAGCTTAAAAATTTTCTCCAGGGTTTCGACTCAAACATCTACAAGATGAAGCAATTCCTATAAATAGATGAGCTGAGTTGTGTGTAAAAAAAATATATATATATATATATGAGTGGGGAGGGTTTGGAAAACTGGATAGTGCATGGCAGCTTAAAGGCATTCAAGTTCGAAGTTAAAAAAAAAATTACCATGTATATTAACAAAATCATCTGAGGCCAGTCTGCAGCCTTTGCAATACACATAGGGAGTACTATTTAAGTTAGATTATGAATCAGGGTTGCACATCATCAGGTAGAAAAGGGAAATAGGTGAAATTCTAGAGTGGATAAACATCATTTGCCGAGAGCCAGAGATGAAAGTACTTGGAATGTATACCTCGTGGGAGGTGGCTGAGAGAGTGCACAGTGAGGCATGAAGGGCGAGATCAGCCTTGATGATAAATGGCCGTGAATGTAATGCTAAATTCAGTCTTTATCTTGAAGGCCTTAAGAACCACAGCATTAATTTCTATGTATCCTCAACAGCATCATTTTAAGAGTTCAATGGTTTCTCAGGTCTTTCTGAGAACAGCTTTGTTATTATAAAAGATTCTAACCCATAGCTTTAACATGTTCTCTGTCACTGTAAAACAGCTGATGGCATTTCCATGATGGAAAATATCTAAATTAAAAAAATCTATTCAATTAAATATTTGGATATTTATAAACATTTAGTTATTCATAGGATGGATGGCTCATGTCATAGAGATAATATCCAAGTTCATGTTGAATTTTTCTCCCTAGAGTTAGAAATACAAATATATCTTTGAAAACTCACTCAATAATTAATATACGAATAATTTAACATTCTTGCATACTTCTATATAAAAAGCCCTGTCCTAAGTGCTTTATGTGTATCATTTCATTTAATCTTCATCAAATTCTTATTGCTATGAGTAGTGTTACCCCATTTTACAGGTGAAGGACCAGAGGCTAACAGATAGGAAATAACTTGCCCAGAGGCACACAGCCAATAAGCGAACAAACCAGAGTTTTACCCAGGCAGTCTATCACTCCAGAGTGTGCACTCTTAAAGTTGAGATTACATGTTCTGTATGAAGTGACTGATGGCTAGCGTTGGTCTTTTCTCCTATGTCTGTTGAACCAGACATTCCCTCTTTTAGGAATGTGGTAGACTCCATCCTTCTCCTTGAGCTTCCAAGGTCTTGTCTCTGCTTGTTGCACTAGTCTATTCTCATAACTCTTTTTTATTATTGATTGTTAGAATTTATTTTATTCATAATGGCTTTTTAGCCCTGTCACGTTTATTACTTAAGACAAAACTATTGGGACTTCCCTGGTGGTCCAGTGGCTAAGACTCCATGCTCCCACTGCAGGGGGCCCGGGTTTGATCCCTGGTCGGGGAACTAGATCCCACATGCATACCGCACCTAAGAAGACCGCGTGCTGCCACTAAAGATCCCGCATGCCGCAACTAAGACCTGGCACAGACTAAATAAATAAATAAATATTTAAAAAAAAAAAAAAAAAAACTATTGGAGGAAAATGAATTTTCTCTTTTTCCAGTCCCATCCTCTTTTTTTGTCTACCATCAGACTTCTTTGAGAAACTCTTCCTTTGTCACAGGATCTGTTTGGCAGAAGGCTTAGCCTTACTTTGACTTTGCCACTACTTCTTCATTACAGAGAAAAAAATTCAAGTCCATCATGAGAGAAATCACAACAAGAAATGCAGTGTTTAAACTCCAGAGTATTTTCTGTGATTATCTGCAACGTGATCATGGTAACTAATCAGGGTCCCTTTGTGACATGGCTAGTGTCACTTTCTGCATACTTTCCTTCCTGCTTAGAGATGATTTTTAAACCAGCATTTCTGGGATACCACAGGAGCAGTTGTTATCTCAAATGACTGTCCACTGCCACTCTGTCAGAAAAATTATGCTCTTGGGTTTTAACATACTGGTAACCAAGTCAGAGATTCGGGATGCTTTGGAAGTTCGCAGTGTGGATGCGGCCTCTCTCAAAGAGACCAAGATTTCTTATCAGACATGTGAGGTTACCTTTGGATGAACACAGATCGTTTCCCAGAGCTCAGCTTATGCTGCATCTTTCCTTCACTGTTTCAAAGTGGCTAACAAATTTCTTCCACCAATATACCAACTCTTCTGTTTGTTTCAATACTAGCTTCTCTGGAGCCTCAGGCATAGCACTTCCAAATGTCAGCAGCTATTAGCTCTCCACATTAATCTCTGTTTCTTTATTTCTCCTGAGTTGTCTGTATCTCTCAGAGGCGAGTCCAGGTGGCTTAACATAACATCGGGGTGTGTGTTGGAGGGGAGAGTATGTATTTTCTCAGAATAAGGCATTATAGCTATCTTCTCTCTCCTACTTGCTTGCTAAGTGTTTTGGAGCCCTCCAAGTACCTATCATAAAGCCTTATACCTTGCTTATGATCAACAGAGGGTAAACTGAATTTTTAAAATTATCATTCTATTTATTTTAGTTTTCCAGGGCCTCCACTTTCATTTATAGAAGTGGGAAGCACATTTTGAAAGAGGGAACGTACTATATTTCAAAATACAGTGCAAATATCATAACACTCTTTTCAATGAAAACTTCCAAGTTAGGTTTCCCTAATTTTTGTTCCTATTATTTTATATATATATATATAATGTATATGTGTTTGTATGTATGTACCTAAACACACATACATCTGTGTGTATGCATGTATGCATCTGCGTGAATTGCATTTTTGCCGGTAGGCATATGAAGGCAACATTTCTTGAGTTAGGCCAAACGCTCCGTTTTCTCTCCTATGCCCAAACTCCATCTGAAACCATTTAATGTGTGAACTTCACAATCAAGTTGATTTTGTGCTGAGCAGGGGCACCATGTAACCAGGTTCAGTGGCTCTTTGAGGTCTGCAAAGATATATAACAGAGTACACAGACTGCCTGCTGAAACCAACCAGAAATCTGATTTCATGATGCAAAAGTATTTGTTCAATTAATAATAATTTGCTCAAGTTAATAACAATAATTTATACTGGTTCAGAATCATGCAGAAAACTGCAACATAGTGGCAGGTCCTCAAAGGCCCCTGTCCTGATTAAAGAGGAGCAAGAACTTGATTATAAGGTGAGGCTGACTGTACCTCCAACTTCTTAGCTATCTTACTTGAATCAAACCCTGTAGCCTCTCTTATGTTCTCTTCTCAACCTGACATATTGTTAAGAACATCAAACACGGTGAAGCGTGGGGGAGTTCTTTGGAATTTGTAAAATACTCAATGAATATAAGGTAATGTTATTATTCGTTTTTGTTGGGGAAAAATGCTGGAAAAGAGAAATTAAACATTATCTTGCTTGGAATTTGCCAGGCCATTGTTTAACAATTACCCCTCTAGCATGGATTAGTCAGGTGAATTTTATTGCTTTTATTCTGATCCATCCATTGTCCCCAAGTTTTTATAAAAATAGACCCTATTTCTAAGATCTACTACATTATGCTATAGTATAATATGGGATGTGAATGAAAGTTATACTATTAAGTAATGATAGAAGTGGTTTATGATAGATGCTTCCTTTTCTCTTTTATGTACTTCCAAACTATAAATTTACTTATCTGTGCAAGAAGCCGTGTTCTCTCATATTTGAATTACTTAGGTTACAAAAAAGTCTTATGAAGTTACATGAACCGTAATTTATATAGCAAGAAACAGAATCTGACTAGATATCTTTAATAATCTGTTAGTAATGATACCTGAGAGGAAGCCAGGAAACTAGAAGAAATCAGTTTAGTTTTAAAAATGTATGAACACTTACATATGGTAGAATCTGAGCGATGATATAGAGAATGTTAGAATTAAAAGTACAAAATAATAAATTATACATTTCAAGAGAAATATGGGTTCATTACCTCCAAGTACATAAAATAAATTCTTCTGAACTATAGATCTTCGTATATATTTTATTAAATAAAATGTTAAAGCTCAAAATAGTATATTTTCTATATGTGACTTGAGAATACTAATATGCAGTAAGAAATTATCTCTCTAAGCTTGTATGTTTACAATATTATCAATATTTTGTTCCGCACTTTTTCCTATAAATAGTAAAAAGGTTGTATCAGCCCAGCCCACAAGAGCCTGTCAAACAATTCATACATATATTATGTTTCGAAAGAATATACTTAGTTTTGCTCTAAAGAGAAAATACCATGGATCATCGTTGCCTTTATCTCCCAGGGCGGGTATGCACTGCATCAAATCCTTCCTATTAATGTTAGTAGAGGCCTCCTTTGACCAAAAAAGACTACCTGTATTCTTTACGAAGGCAGTTGCTATCCCAGAGTATCAAGAGGTTGGAAACAGAATATCCAATGAGGCATCCTTCGGTTTTCTGTCTCCCCACAAACCTTCTGACTGAGAGAAAAATGCTCTCAGAGGTTCTTACCTGCAGTGCACAACCATCGGACCTGCATCGGGAGGGTTACAGGTTTTGACTCTCCGTAAGAAAGCTAGAAAAGGTGTTGGGTGTTCTGGAACACCGTGATCAGGCCAGGCGGTGAACTGGAATTGTCTTACTTCTCTCTTCTCACTTGAACCATTCTGTGAAGTAGGAACACTGGCTGAAATTCTGTGTTCCTACCCTCAGGTTGTAATGATGAATAATAACATGCAAGAAGTAACACAAAGATGTGCTATCTTAATTCCTTCCCCCACCCTATATCCTTTGGGAAGACACACTCTGGAGTTATAAACCTCAAGCAATTTGTAAATGACAAATATTTGCTCAGGAAGACAAAATTCCTAGGTGAGAAGCATTCATTTTTCAGGTTTAACTATCAAGAGCACTCCTGTTACATTTTACAGAAAGAACTAGTTCTTCTTCACCTGTTCTTCATTCGCTGAGACTTTCATTCAGAGCAAGAGTTCCATATTTACTGATACATCTCCAGACAAGGAGAAAAACTGCTGAGCGATAGTGAAAGAATTATTTCACTCTTCATTGTTGCCAGCAGAATCAAGATTTAAGTAAAGCCCCGAGATATTCGATTTTTCAAAAGAAGGTTTCTTTAAATAATGGAAAGGGGAAAGGGAGGGAAAAAAATAAAAAGCAAACCTTGTAAAGTGCAAACGTTCGAACACAATACGTGGCCAGCTCCACGGTATCTAGCAGCGTCACTTGCACAAGCCCATGGGTTTCTGTGCCTCTACTGGGCCAATACTGGTCACACTTCACCTAGAAGAGACAAGTGACACATTCAGGGCAGATCCTCATCAATTTCTCTATTAGTTTTACTTTGAGTTGCTGTTGAAGGAAAACAGCTTTTCCGCATTTCGTTTTATGTTGATCTTTTTCTGGCGTGCATTCTTGTTATCCCAATATATGTAAATTGCTGCTCTGATGCCAATGTAAACCACATTTTTCAAACTGGTAGGAATACTAAGCAGTAACAGATTCAATTTTCCTGGAGAGAAATAAATTGCAGATTGTCACTGAGTAAAATAAGGAGAGAGGTATTTGAAACTTCAGAGTACTTGAAAAGAAAACACAAATTTGTCTGAGATAGACATTAAGAATCATTTCAGAAAGGTTACACTTAGGCACTTAAATGACATGGTGAGATAGTTAAGGTTTAAAAGGCACAACCTATTTCATCTTGAGCTATCACCATCTCCAAATATGCTTGTTTAAAGAAAAGGAGAGATAATTTGTAAATCTATCGAAGTATAACAGACAACACAGAATTTTTTAATATAAGATAAATGGTATGTGTATCAAAACCAAATTAAATCTGTAAAGTCTAGGGGGAAAAGAGCTGTCTGTTCTTTAAAAAGTCTCAGAGGGTCACACGCTAGCAGTGGCAAAGTGTAAATAATTAAAAATGCATTCATTTCAGATGAATAATCTACAATTATTATGTGGAGTTGAACAACAAAAGCGCATAAAAAGTTTTCAACCCAATTAGTTCAACATTCAACAAAGAATAATTCCAAGTCTGCAGTAAGCCTCAAATTTACTGAATGTGTCCTTTGGGCATTAAAAAGAGTAATGAAAAATAGCAAAGACATCACTATATTTTCTAGTATGACCATAGATCAGAATATATTTACCCTTTCTATATCACATTAAAAGAAAAAAAAAAGGGAGTATTTCTTAATTGAAGCCAACTAAAATACATTTCTCTAGGTAAAGAAATCTAGTAGTATTTTATATTAGAAAGTACATCTTCTGCCTGAAAAAGAAATATGTGAAAGTTACAATCTTTGGATTTAAACAAAAGCAATGAGGCATTATTACCATAGATACTAGAATTTTTTGGCCCAGTGAATAGAATTACTAGATAATTATTTGCTTTTATGTTGAATATAAATATTACTAGCATTCTGTGAATAATATTGTAATTTTCTATTTCACACCTAAAGCATCTGCTGCTCAAAGGACTCAGCCTCTTTCTAGATACTGGATGTTCTGCAAAGGGAGAGGGTTAATCCTCTACACAATTTCCTAGACTAGATAAAAAAGAAGGTACAGTTACATAGTAAAGCAGAGACTGCATTCTCAAGGTTTGACTTCTGTGCCTTTATTTCAGCTGTGAGACCCACACAGACATTATCTATTTTATGAAAAACAAACAAAAGTGGTTCACAGTAAAATGGAAACTTTGTGTCTTAGTAAGATTTTTTTTAAAAGACCTGCATTTTCTAGATGCACAAAATATTCTTCTGTTTTATATTTCTGTCATACGTTCTAAGTTAAAAATAACACAAGGGAAAGACAGTTCTTTAAGGAGAATATTGATGTAGCAAGACCAGGGTTGGGTACCTCTATATGTCCTCTGGCCATCCATTAAAACCCAAGTCGTATTTGGACAAACTTAGCAAAGGCTACTACCCTAATAGAGCCAACACTACTTAAGTAGCCATAATTCAGATGGAAAAAAAATCACATAAATTAAGTCAAAGGCTCCATTTTAAACCATGAAATAGATGTCAAGTTGATGTCTCGCTGCAAAAGACAAAAGAAATTTTGGAGGCCTCTTATTGCAGCATTGAAGGGATGCCAGCAATGTACTGAGTTCAGGAAGCAAGAGAGAAACTCAAACTCATTATTTAACAGTTTCAGCTGGACATCAACCGTTTCAAATCAAAACCAGCAGGTCAAATCCCACGAGGACAAACACCGCTATGGCGGGCAAATTAATGCAACAAAATGAACTAGAAGGTCAGTACAATGTACGGAACCCAATTCAATGTTATTATGTTTCAAAGCTGGGAATTGGTTATCCTCAGACCTTTTGGTGAGGTAAGGAAAAGGAAAAGAAGAACCATAAGCCAGCCTTTATGTGACCTCTGGAAAAATGACCCCATTATTGAGTGACTTTTTATCTACAAATCCACTCCATACCTAAGATGTAGGAAAACTTAAATTTATACAATTCTCATACTTCTAGTAATAAGTTTAAGAACTGCAACTATTTTTGGCTTAGACTCTGACGTCTTTAGGAAAAAAAAAATTACCACAAAACATTACTATAAGGAGTAAATATTGTGAACATTTTTAGCTAAAAGAATAAAACAAAAGTTCTTGTACTCATTTTAAATAATGTACTGTAACCTTACTCTTGACTAAAAGAAATCCTCTAAAATGTTTTAAGTTCAACTGTAGAAACTAGGAGCCATTTTTTAAGAAGCCAATATATTTAAACATTGCCGTTTTCTCTCAGGAAATATTTCGCAAGGGGAGTTTATGAAAAAATAAACGTTCTAATGCCTGCACACATGCACACATACAGTCTCAGCAGTGGGATTAGCAGCGCTCCCTGAGCTATCTGAACAGCTACAGCGACACATTCTTCCCTTCAGTAGCGAGGACTCCGGCCCTTCTTCGCTCCACCTCGTCCTCTGAGTACCCTGCAGAGGTTTCACCCCAGTTCTCAGGGCTAAATTTAAGGGCTTAGACTTACTGACAAATACTCCTTTAAGCCTTTCGTTTTTAGCTGTACACTAAACAAATAATTTCTGACTTTAATGTTAGAGAGAGCGAGTCAGAAGTCTAGTGAGGAAAAAATTTAAAAGGATGCGGGAAAATAACAGAAGTTATTCCTTTCTAATCAGTTATGCAAATGAACTAGCTCCATTCTCCTCTCTTGAGATGTTTTTTTGGACCATAACCACTCCCCTCCCCCACCATTTTTTTCCTGGGAGAAAAACCTCAGAAGGTATTTCTAGAGAGTTCCTACTTGTTAGGCTTCATTCGTAGAGCTGAGTGTGAGAACTGAGACTTGTAGGAGGCTCCCCTTTGGGTATATAGAACGAGAAGGCCAGAGCTAGTGAGTAAAAATACTGATTTCTGTCTTTTCTTATGTGATTCTGAAGTGACTACAAGGGGCCTTCAGGACTGATTCATGGAAGGTCAGGCAGTCTCACTGGCTGGCTAGTAAGCTGCTTCTCTATTTCCAGGATCAAAGCCTTGTGGCCTCTTCTATAAAATGGGGATGATTATCTCCAGCATGACAGGGCTATTGTAAGGCTCAAAAATCTTGCACCTGAAACTCTGAACCCAATGGCCAACACAAATAGGTATCCAATGGGAATAGCTGTTATTAACTATTAAGTAGATTACGTTCTCAATTTTTTTGTGGTGGTTGTTATAAACATTCTGAATGGGAAAAAATGAATATGTTATTAATCCCAGCAGATATGTATTTAGGATGTTCTAGATGGACGGTAAGGTGTGAGTGGCTATGGGGACGGTCGTAGTGAAAAACGCAGTCCTGCCCCCAATCCATCAGCCTTACTGACTAAATATGGAGGTGTGTTTACATTTCCTGTTTTTTCAAGTAGGTAGTTGTGAGATTGCAAACAACTCCCTTAATGCACCTGGACCCCAGTCTGCTGTGAGAAGAGAATGTACTAGACTCTGAGGTAGAAAAGGAGAGGAACAGAACTCACTACCCAGGCTGTGGTTTAGAAACATTGCCCAGTAACTCTACTTGAGGCCTAAACTGCATGAGACAGTTCAGATTCCTGGCTGAATGTGGGGGAGATTTTTTTTTTTTTTTTTTTTTTTTTGCGGTACGTGGGCCTCTCACTGTTGTGGCCTCTCCCGTTGCGGAGCACAGGCTCCGGGTGCGCAGGCTCAGCGGCCATGGCTCACGAGCCCAGCCGCTCCGCGGCATGTGGGATCTTCCCAGACCAGGGCTCGAACCCACGTCCCCTGCATTGGCAGGCGGACTCTCAACCACTGCGCCACCAGGGAAGCCCTATCTTGTAGGATTTGATCCAGCAGGTCTGCTGACTGTGCTTAGGGGGAAATGCTCTCCTTCTAGTTCCATTTTTACTTCCACATGGCTTATCTTGGACATGGCCTGGCACGTCATGAGCACTCAACACGTGCAAGCCAACTTTATAATCAACTATACTGTGGTCTAGGTTGGCTTATTTTTAAATAGCCTAAAACTTTATGAAAACAAACGCTCCTCATTTCAATTTAACAAAGCCTTATTGAGCATGGCAGCATGGCGAAGCATCAGAATTCTAAATGCAACAAACCAATACCTCCAAAGGGTCCCAGCATCACTGAACCAAAATGCATTTGCCACATGTTATTTGGAAAAGCCTGCCTAGGGCCAGGTTATTTAACCAAGGAAGGATTTAGAATGGACAATAAATGATACCTGGAAAACCATAACTATTGTTGAGAATGGCTGGAAATCAGTATTTAGTAAGTTTGGGCAGAGGATTCTTCTATAAGGAGTGGCCAGTATGTTAACATTAGATAATGCAAATCAGGGTGAATATAGGGAAAAAGGAAATGTTAACACACAACTATCAACACATTTAATAAGGGAAGATATAATGAAAGTTTCAGATAAATATTAGGATATATTTTAGTGGACACAAGAATTATATGCTGAACTGTTTTTTCCAAAATAAGGAGATATCATCTCAATGATTCTCTTCTCTTGCAGTAATAGTGCCATTCTCTCCACTGAACTAATATCAATATTTAGCCATATCTATTTTCAAACGGCAAAACTACCTAGTTTGTGTATTTCCCCTTTTCATTTTCTCTTTGCAGACCACTATTTAGAGGAGAATCAAGGGCAATGGAATACTTGAAATGAGAGTGAAATTAAAGCATTTGACTACCAGCCTAAATAGCTTTTCATAAATAAAACCATAAAGTTGAAAAATATTATTCTCTAAGTAAACCAAATTATACATTATAAAACTGCTTATCAGTTCATTGAACTGTTCAAACACTTTCTAAACCATTTATTAATTTAAAAACCTGATATTCCCTTTTGTTTGATGTATGCTATGGACTGAATATTTGTGTCCCCTCAAAATTCATTGAAATCTAATCCACTATGTGATGGTATTAGGAGGTGGGTGGGGCTTTTTTTTTTTTTTTTTTTTTTTTGCAGTATGCGGGGCTCTCACTCTTGTGGCCTCTCCCGTTGCGGAGCACAGGCTCTGGACGTGCAGGCTCAACGGCCATGGCTCACGCGCCCAGCCGCTCCGTGGCATGCAGGATCCCCCCGGACCGGGGCACGAACCTGCGTCCCCTGCATCGGTAGGCGGACCCCCAACCACTGCGCCACCAGGGAAGCCCCTAGGAGGTGGGGCCTTTGCTAGATGATAGGTCATGAGGGTGGAGCCCTCATACAATGGGATTAGTGCTGTATAAAAGCTCTGTCACCCCTCCATCACATGAGGATACAACAAGACAGTTTTCTATGAACTAGGAAGCGGCACCTGGATCTTAAACTTCCCAGTCTCCAGAATTGTGAGAAATGAGCTTCTGTTGTTTATAACCCATCCAGTCTAGAGCATTCTCTTACTGTAGCCCGAACAGAATAAGACAACGCGTCTGCCAGGGGTTAAGAGAGGGAGCTGCACTGAACTTTCCAATGATTTCTCCCATTATATCTCCAGTGTCTAGCACTTTGTTGTAGCCAGAGGAAAATTGTGTGAAATGGCTCTCTTTCATGTCCAGAGAGCACTTGGCCATCAACCCTTCCCTCATGGTTTGGGTCTGTGGAGTCTGCCCCTCAGCCCCAATCACTCCTGGCAGTGGCTGGGTGCTCCATGCAGCCTTACTGGCACCGCTGCATCTGTCTTTGTCTGCCTAGTGGCTGCCTGTGGTCCAGCAATGCTCCAGTGTCACTGCCACTGAGAAATATCATTAGATGACAGAGTTTCAATAAAAAGATAATGTTTGTATACCAGCCAGTACTGAAACATTTCAATATTTTAACACCCAGTAGAACTATACTGGTGCATACGAGCTGAATATCTGCCTTGCCTGGGCATAGAAATTAATCCACACTTCTCAAAATCTTAGAAGTGACAGTCCAGCCTGGGAGTGCTGTAAACATGAATGTGGAGAATAAGAGGGGCTTTGCACAATGTCACTGGGAGCACAGCTGCATCTCCCCCACCCAGTCCAGCTCAGTCCTTGGGCTGTGTTGCTTAATTCACTTCAATAGGAATGTTTTGAGCCAGAATCTGTAGACTGCCATTCTAAATAGAGGAGGGGGGATGGGCAAAGAAGGCAGAAAATCCAGGAAGCGAACAAACAGTTAAGAAATTGGTGGGATTCTTTCTCTTTTATCTGACACTGTGTCTGTTGACAAGAGAAAACCAAAAGTGTGGAACTTGCCAGATAAGGACCCAAACATCCTTTAGGTTGCCAACATGAGTATCATTCTTTTTGTTGCCAGTGTCCTATATACATTAAGTATCCACCACTTTTCAAAAACAATCCCATACATCAGGCAGACTTCAAAGGCAGTGTTTGTACTGCCGTCCCTACAGTTGCTTAAGGAAAAAGCAGTTTCTGTTGCCCTAGATAGGCAGTGCTTTAGGCTGCAGTTTGAGAAATTAAATGTTCAAGGCCTTTGGCACTTCCAGTTCTATTTGGAAAAGGACACAGACCTGGCATTTGGAAAGCATTTGCTCTCCATTAAACTTACCGAACCTTGACAAACCAGAGGGGCCAAGAATTAGTCTGCCACTGGCCAAGGCTGGGCCTTCCAAAACCGATAACGGCAATGAAAACAATAACACTGCCATTTATAATCTTCAGCGGGATTCTGCCAACTTTTAACCCAAAAGGACCTCATAATCTGAAAAGAATCTCAAGATTCGTTTTACAGAAAAACAAGAAAACGTTTGATCAAAATCTCCTTTTTTGCCCAGAATTGCCTTCAGCCACAGAAGCAAGTGTGACTATGTCTCCAGCTCACTGTCACTCTCTGTTGGGGTAAATTTACCATGGTGACATTCGAGGAATGGAGAGGACATAGGAAGAGTGAGTGATCTTTAGGTCAGAAGTGCTCTACTGGCCAAGCATCAAGTTTAACTCCCTAAACTATTACCATAGTGTAGTTAATGCCAACCTGGTCCCTTGGGGCTTGACAGCATCTAACCTCCATTCATTAGTACAAACCACCATATTTACCGGAGCAGGGACTTTCCTCTTCCTGGCCTAAGGTAAGTCATGATGCACAGAACATTGGATCTGCTCTAGCAATGGATGCCATCAACTGGGTTGTCTGGTTCTCTACTTGGGAACAGAAGATGGGATTTAGAGAGTTGGGAAACCAAGTATAGACTTCTTCACTTCTAATTCTATGCTTTTACCACTAATCAGTGTGGTCCACATTGGATGACAGTTCAAATCATGTCCCATTTTTTGGGTGTCAAAATTTCACTCCCATCCTTGACATTTATAGCACTAAGTACCACCACAATAATCGCTCTTTAAGTGAATCAACTCCCACTATAAAATTTGCAAGACATGAAGCAACAATAAGTGTCAACTATGGGAACTGACTGAAGGCAGGCTGGGAAGACAAGTGAAAGCCAACTATCCCTTAACCTCGGTGAAGCCATTTCACCCTCTAACACTACTCAAGGCTGCTCAAGAATTTGTCAGCCGTAGGTGTACACGTTCCCTCTGTCTTGTATACCTCGAGATGGGGAACAAAGTTGAAGAGAAACAGCAAAAAGCAGATAGATAAAGGAAAAAAAAAAAAAAAGTGAACAATCACCCACTAAATAATAGAGCTTCCTGGACTAGGAATCACCTTGGCAAATCCTACCTCAGAGACTCCAATTCTTCAAGTGAGGCTTGCCAACCATGTGTCCCAGTTGCCCACAAATAACACCCTTGGAGTGGAAATCCCAGCTGTATACATTTTGCTCTCCTACCGGTGCTTCATTTTTTCCGAACTTTTTCTTCCCTCCATGTGGTTGCCCAAACCAATTCATGTGCTTATTGGCATGTTATGAAACATGGAAACAATTAGAGACCACATTCTGCGGCAGAAGGATGACTCGCTGCAGAATCAATGAACTCTGCAGAACTTGAGAGGATTTGGCAAAAAAGATGGAAACTGTGGAATAAAACCCACTAACCGTACCTCATGTCACACAGTATACAAGGCTTTAAACTGATCTGTGCCTTTTCAGGCAGCAATCAAACTTTACCTTCAAAATCTCTAGTTTCTAGCTTTATATATATATATATATATATATTCATTCTAATGAAACTCAAAGAAAATATTCAACTTACACATTTTCTCTTCAGGGTTGATAAGTGATGAATGTACAAACGTGGAAATAGTCTCCTGATTTAAGTTTGGGATTCCTTCAAGGCCACATTTGAGGGAGAGTGATGGCATTTGAAAAATCAAAGAATTTAAGTTTTCAAATGGCCACCTTAAGCCCTAAGCCATACCTCACACTTGTAAAGGGCTTCTTTAGCCCTCCAAATGCTAAAAATGGTCAATTCTCTAATTAAAGACCAATGAAATGTCTCACACATGCTAATGAACCCAGTATCCTTTTGCTTGAGTGAACTATTCTAACTCAGCAAAGGTTACAAGCCCTGCTGCTGTATCAACCACAGAAAGATGGTGAGGGTGAGCCTTGGTACAGAAGAGGGTGGAAAACACAGGAGGTAGGTTTTAAAGGGAGCGTTCCCTAGCATCACCAAATAAAAAAGAATGAGGAAGGAGAATGAAAAACCGAACCAGAAGGAAATGTGGTATCAAGAATATATTATATTTAGTGATAATTATTACTACATGTAACTCGTGTTGACATTACTCACTATTTTCATACTGTATTCTTCAAGATATGTGAAAGTGGCAGCCAGAATGTTCTATTGTGGCCTTTTTGTAGACTGATTAACACATTCCCTGTGTCAGGGTCTCCATTCGGGAGATTCTGTCAAAGGCAAGTGCAGAGGAACCCCACGTTCTGAGCTACACTCTCCTCTTGACTAGGATGCATGGTTGTGCCATCCTGGGGACAGTGGGCACATTTCGCCATGTGCAGTGACTCTAAGTTTGGTTACGATTCATTGTCAACCATAGAGAAACAAACTCATTTCATTTGGGAACAAAAATTGAATTATTTGGAAGCCAGCTTTAGGGGAGACTAAAGTTATAATGGTAAAGCCTCCAACTTCTCTATCTCGACCAAAAAATAATAGTGTAGACTCACTGAGCCACCGTGTCACATTGCTTGTCTCAGGCAATACTCACAATAACCATAACCCTTTCACGGAATCGAAAAAGGAGAAAGGAGACTTTGAGGGGTCCCGCAGCTTGCCCAATGTCTCATAGCTAGTATGCACTAAAGTCGGGATCTAAACACAGACATTTGACCGCAAGGCACCCCTACCTGGAACTATGTCAGGTAGCTTCCGCTAGTGGTGGTGTCCCCAGGGAGTTCTGTGTAATATCATGCTATCTTCTCTTCCCTTTCCTTTTCCTTTCTCTTTCCCACTCCAGTTAACAGGTATTCCTGCCTACTTGTAATATACAGAAGTGTTTACACACACACACACACACACACACACACACACACACACCTCTTTTTTTCAACAAGCCAAGGGGATGAACATTATTTCAGGAACCTGAGCCTTCATCCAAATAATGAAATTTCAAGCTTCAGCCCTTGGAGAGGTGATTTGTGTAAACTACCTGGACCTCCTCTCTTTATAAGAGGGACTACAGGCTGTTTCTAAGTAAAGCCAGGCTAGTTCCTATGTCTACTTTGAATTTGGCTGTTGGGAATTGAGTCCCCAGGTCAGCCCACATAACTCACAAAGTTCCCCAGGTATGGAGCTGTATATTTCAGCAACAACTAACCACTATTTATAACACTGTTTTTATAGCAAAATTTAATCTATGTTCTTGTTTTGAGAATCCAGGAATGCTTTCCGCTTCCTCCCTGGGACTTCGGTGGAAACAGCAAGTGGACAGGGGAAAGGTGGAGTGGAGGATGTGAGGCAGGAAGATGAAGACAGGGTGAGATAATTTGAAGGACCAGGGCTTTGTTAGCTCTCTCTAGGGCATTTGGTCCCTTATTCTCAAGTGTTCTAGACTGGAGAACAAATGCCTTTTTGGGCCTTGGGGGTCAGGGTTCATTTGTATGATTAGGCTGATGATGGTTGAGATTTCTAAATATTGGCTTTATGCACGTCATCATAAGTTTGGGTATAGGCTGAACCACCACAGAATAAAAATCACAAGACAGCACTTTACTTGGCCTCCTCAGGTCATTTAACAAAGGAGAAAGGTAACTTGCAAGAGCAAAGAGTAATTAATGAAGAGAGCAAACAGAGGCTCATTTAGTAACTTCCAAATAAGTTTCTCTGTCTGAGGTGGGAAAAAAAGGTAGCCTGCAACATAAAGATAAACTGTAGGTATTTAAGTCACAATGCCTTCTGCCAAGAATTGCTCATTACCATCAGATGTTGCACTGGCAGTGGGGCCAGTTAGAACTAATTTTATTATTAGAAGCAATTAGGGAGAAAAGGGGCAGAATTCCATTCGGTTATTTCAAAACAAGTTTCTGTGCATGGCTTAATGAAGGCCTGCAGTGTCAAGATAAAAATGTGTGTTTTACTGAAAACAGCTTTTGCAAATGACTGCTTGTTACCAGCCAGTATCTCCAGGCAGAACAGTCCGAGTAGCTTGGATTTACATGTGTGCTGTAATATAACAGTTCAGCTGTCTCCGCTTCACAGAAGTGTTAACAGACAGTACGGCCTGGTGGGTAAGCACAGATGTTGTGGAGACAGACTGTCTTCAATTCCTCACTCTGACCTTGGTAACTGAATGAGCTTAGGTGACCTTCTGGAATGTCCTGGCCTTACTCATATATAAAGTGGAAATCACAGAAGTGTTTATCTCATGGGTTGTTGTAAAATATCAATGTATCCAATACATGTTAGGCATTGTTAGAATGATTAACGATTATATCCAATAATTATTTGGGCGGGGGATTGTTTTTAAAGCAAGGGCTTGCTAGATAGGGGTTACCCTGAGTACAAGTCAGTAATGGATCTATTTACATCCATTTTGAATGGCATTTGCATGTAAAGTATAACACAGAGACGTCTTCGCAGCCATCAAAGTTTTTATCTAAATTCTTTTCAGACAATATTTCAATATTTCTGTAGAATTCACATTTTGAAAAGACCTGATTGCTTTTTAGGTTTGCTAAACAAGTTGTGTACTATATCTATTGATTTCCCAGCTTTAAGGTAACAGCTGGGACTTTTTATATTTTCCTAAGCCTGAGCTTTTCCCTTATGAATCTCCTGAGCAGCTTCCAACTCCTCTCTCATATACATACTGGGGCTAAGAGAAACTGTATTGAGCTTGGGAGAACATTGAAAAAATCTCAACTGTCACACAACAAATGGGGAGCTGGGCTTTGGCTTCCTTCTGAATATCCTTTTTGATAGTACTGTGACCCCAGTGAACGAGCCCTCTACCAGTGGTTTCAAACTCTGCCCCGAAGGCCCCACACAGTGAGAGTATGCGCTGTCTTCAGTGATCTGTCAGAGACTTACTTGTTCCTTAAATTCTCAAGGTTACAGATTGATTTTCATCAGATGGCTACGATATTCACTTGGCATATTCACTTGGGAATATGGCATCCTGCTTACCCATTATGTTCTACTTTTGCAAATCAAGAGCATTTAACTAATGTGCCATGCTCCGTAATATTGGACCCATATGATGAATAAAAGTCCTTTCTTGGACCTTACTAAGCAATGACTCCATTATTAAAATCTATTCATTTTGGAGAAGGCTAAACTAACAAAATGCCCTCTACACATTTATGTGTTTTCTTAGCAGTATATTAACCAACATCATTTTTTTGGCTGCCCTGACTTAATTTATGCTAAGTTGAATAATTTTTAAAAAGAGCCTCTTTCACAGAATTTTAGATTTTACACTGCAGATTATGAGAAAGAAACAGTTGAAAATATTGGGAAGTACATATGGTGAGATTCTCCCCCATAGTCTGTGTGTTCTTGTTCAATGTGGATTTTACAAAGATGTCCAAGTTAATATTTATTTCTTCTAACCAAGTTGTCTACTTCTTTGAGTGCTGTTTTTTTCTTTTAGCGATCACACACATCATAACATGAGAGAATTTCCTTTTTGAAAGATGCAAAAGAATGTTAAAGAATGGTTTAATCTAAGCTGTTGATGCTCATTCCCAATTAGTGTCTATTACAAAGTCAAAGCTTAAAGACAGGTTAGATTCTGACCAGAATAAAATATGCAATGCAGGAACTATCTGAGGGAAGATTTTGAAAGGGAGAAGGTAGATATTCATCCTTACCCTGGATCGTTCTTCTAGTTTTGTCATCATAACAACTGTGGCACTCCGTTGTTCCCATATCATTCTCCAAAAGTCCCCAAATGTTTCGGGGAGAGATCCCTGTGTTGCAATATAGGCATTTTGTTTCCTATAGCCATCTATGTAGTTAGCATTCACATAGTCACTTCCTGGGATTCCTGTAAAACAAGGAGTGTTATTCAATGAGGTGAACATATCACAAGAGGAAACAGCCTGGGACATGCCCTAATGACAATGTTATATTAAGAGGAGTCACACTATATTAAAGTTTGGGTTTTAAACAAGATCAAAAATAGGTCTTATTGGGACCATTACGTTAGAGTAATGCAATGTTTGTATTTATCATGTGACAAAGTGGACTCCAAAGAAAGAAAAACACAACCAATTGTCCATAGGATGCCTTTTTCTCTCACACGCTGTCTGTTTTCTCCATTGCATCAGAAAAATATAGCTTGCAAAGGAGGATAAACAATTATCTGGTCACTTTCCTCACTCATTCTCTTCTTCGTTTCCAGACAAAAACCAACTAAAATAATGCCTGAGCCTGTAAATGCAATATAGGGTGGAACATGTCATAACAGTGAAAAATGCTTTCCAGATTTAGCTAAGAGGAAACTCATATATAAACTCTTTTAATCCTCACAACAACTCTGTGAAGTTCTGTCATGATCTTCCTTTCACAGAGGTGGAAACCGAGGTGCACAGAGCTTGCTGACGCTGGTGGAGTCTGGTTTAATTATAGGCAGGCAGTCTGCTACATCTGTGTCTTAACCTCTGTAGGGTACTGCTTCTCGTTTAAACCTCAACGGGTTGTTGTATCACATGAAATCTCTCCTTGGATTATGACAACTGCCTCCTAATTGGTTGTTCCGCTTCTGCTTTGTCCTTTGCAGTCTGTTCTCTATCTAGTATGAGAACAATTTTTAAAAATATATTTCAGACGCTGTAATGTCTCTTCTTCAAAGCCAACAATGGCTTCCCCTTATACTTTAAATAAAATCCAAACTCTCAACAATGGCTACACTCTGGCTAAACTCTGTACTAAACAATGGCTAAACTCTGTACTCTCCAGACTCATCTTGTCCCACTCACCTCCTCGCTTTCTAAACTCTAGACGCTGGCCTGCTTCTAGATGCTGACTTTGTTAGAAAACATTGCTAGCTTAGTACCCTCCCACATCCTACAACACTCTCTGCCTCGTTCCCATCGGAAAACACTCAGCCTCCGTCTCAGAAGGCCTGCCCTTGATACCCTGGGACCTAAGAACCCTCTTGGCAACTCTTTATATGACTTATTACACATTGAAATTACATATTTAGTTGTTTGTTAACTTGCTTATTGCTTGTTTTATGTGCCTCTAGACCACATCTTTTATTCACCTTTGCTATCCCTAGTGACAAAAAGAGCAAATTTTGTGCTTCCGTTCCAACATTTAATAAGTAGCACCGCTGTAATGTAATACAGATATTCTGATTAAAAGTCTAATTTTCCTTCAGCACAACAGCTTTAAAAGCGGTATAGGGGTGAAGTTTGAGTTTCTTTCAAGAAGAGTGGCTGGAATGATTAAGGAAATCAAAGCTATTCCTTATGAGAAAGGAATATATATTATAACCTGGCAAAAAGACAGGGGTTGGAGATAAGAGCTGCCCATAAGTGTCTGAAGAGAGGTTGAAGTTTACTATGTTGAGACCCAAGTCTTTCAGTTCTGAAGGATGTAACTACAGAGGGATGAATTTCATCTCCAGTATAATAAAAGTCAGAATCAGAAAGGGGATAGATTTCCTCCAGAGGTAATGAGTTGCCTATCCCTGAAGGGGAACAAACACTTTACAGGGAGGTAGCAATAGAACCTGTACATGGTCCCTTCTTACTCTGGGAAAATATTAGTCTTGGATTTATTAAAAAAAAAAAAAAAAGAATATTTTCTTTATAATGGAACATATGTTCCCAAGCTAAGATTACTCTATTTCACTGATTGCCACTTGCAATTACTTTGACTGCTTTTCTGATTCCAGTTGTAAAACTGATCCTCTCAAGAAAAAGTAATGAAAGTCAGATGGAAACTGCTGGGCTCCAAGATGAACACATGGATATGGAATACCACCAGCATTAGTGAAAAGCCTTTTGAGCAAAAACTGAAATGCACGGTTGGTTGTAACATTATTCATCTATTATAGCTACTCAAGAAGCAGTTGGGGTTCTGGCAGCCCTCTGTTGATAAAGATCCTATTCCTCCCTGACACCAAATTACTGTAGATTCAGAGGACAGTTTAAATAAAGTCCTCAGGTTACAACCACTGGGGAAGCACGCACATCTACATGTCCACAGGATTTGGTTCTGAGCCACCAATGAGTCTATATTATAATACAGGAAAAGCCCACTTTAAATAATTTAATTTAGCAGTTAACATTAAAGAATTGATAGAAAGAATTCTGGCTAAGAGCCTCACTCCGCTACCAAAATACAGAAAACTTTTTTCCAAGAAAACTCAAAAATGGAGAAATCTAGTTTAATGACTCAGAAAATGCATCAGCTGGGCACTATGCCATTTTTCTCTCATCAAGGATGATAACAAATGTGTCTGAACAACACATCTGAGGACAGAGGAGGTGGGTGTGAGACTCATATCTAAAGGAGGGGAATCAGAACTATCCTATACTCTTGCATAAATTTTAATCAGTTATTATGTAATGAATTGGTTTTTGACATATTGCTCAAGTTTGAACAATAAGTCGTTATATTTTAGGGGGAATAGGTTGATACTGAATAATGGTCGCATTTTCCAGGGATAAAAATACAAAAATTCTGCCTGAAAACTATTAGGCACCTGGGATCCATACTGTATCACCAAATACTTTAAGAATTTGGGACTTGATATTCTGGAAAGAAGAGAATTGAAAACAATAATTCAATACCTAGGAGAGCTAATAGTTAGGCTCAAATTTATATCCGGAAAATAGTGTGAGGCTCCTCTTCTATTTTGACACTTGTCTGTAAGGAGGTAGTACCTGGAATAAAAGCCTCCTGGCAAATCCCTTTACACACTCTGGCAAAAAGACACTTCCAGTAAGTTCTCTCATATGTCTTTTGCAATGTGGAGATGTGAGAGATGGCTATGTTCTCTAGAAGCTTTAAGGCCTAATGTGTCCTATATTCATACAACCCAACATAACAAGCTGTGTAGAAAGAGGAATGAGAAAAGATCTGAGAAATGGTGGTGGCTTGCCCGTCTAAAAAATATTAACCCCATATCAGAATCTGAAATTAAAGAGCAGTGTATTTCAAGTAGATGGGACCTCAATTTTCAATGCGATATATTTAGAACAATTTTTCAATCAATCCCAATGAAAAAAAAATACTATGCTGGCTTTCCACTAATGCAACACTAATCAGCATGCAGTACTGATCCAAGAGAAGTGTGTGAGAATTCATTGAATTCTTCTGGGGCTACGATGAATGGAAATCTAAGTTAAAATGCAGAACTGAAAGAATACAGGATTACTATAAATTAGCTGATTCCTTTTATTTCTTGGAGTCAAGGAGACTTCTGTCCAAAACTATGGTAATGGTGTGCCTTGCCTTTTTTTTTTTTTTTTTTTGAGAGGCAGGAGTTATTAAAATAACAAGAGCATAAAAAACATGTCTGAAGCTCATCATAGGCAGAATCTTAGGATTGGCCCTGCTGTAGGATTGTCTCTTGGACAGTTGGTCTTAATGTCATTGTCCAAGAGAAACAGCTTAGATCTAAAACTTGCTCTTCCTAGGCATCCATGGCTTTACTTCATTTATAAAAGTAAGTTTTCATGATTTCCTATGTATTGTTTCATGTGTATTCTCCAATTAATAAGTCACGTAAACAGTTCCAACACCAATAATAATTGTTTATCATTCTAATCTTGTAAGTGAGAATACTGAGGCTAGATCTTGACTTTATATCGTACCCCACAATATTCCCCATTCCTGTGTTATAGTCTATTTCATCAGTTAATGGACTGTTATTTCTTGTGGTGCTTAAAACTATTACTTACATGCTTTATACTGGGTCTTTGTGTTTTGGGCAAACTAAGAGCTATAAAACTCAAGGCTTTAACAGATACTGTGATGAGGTGAATGACTGGTAGAACTGGGCTTCTGTGTTCTTCATGCACAGCGAGCCATAGCAAACAGCTATTCAAACAGGGATGGGTCAGGTTTAGGCTTTCATTTTATTCACTGGGAATTGCCAGTTACAGCTTTCAGTGGAAAACTTAGCCTGGACATGAAGTTTGGGCTCCCCTGTTTTTCTGTCTGAAAAACTTTGAGAATTTATCATGAGTTCAACATGCAGGGGTAATGCCATTTTGCTTCATTTAAGCATGGGATTAACACTTTAGGGCTTCATAATAATGTTCCCCTGTGTGTTTGAATATTAACAAAAGGAGAGGAATCCTCCGAAAGATAAAGCTACTAGGTTTGAAAGAATATTCGTGATGAATAATTAACTCATACTGAGAAATGCTTTAAAACCTCGAAAGCATGTTGAAATGTCAAAGAATACACTATCTGAGCTGTTTTGTCATGCCTGGGTTAAAATAAGTTTTTATTTCCCCTTGTTAATTTTATGAGAACTAATTGGGTCATGTGGGTCCAGTTAAAAAAAATAAACAACTCGCTTTGCATTAGCTTTTTCAGGTCAGCAGATAATTTGATTTGAAAAGATTTCTCTTGTCGAGAGGTGTTTAGAATTATGAAAATTTAATAATGAAGGCCTTAGCTCTGATGTTAAGTGAAAAAAGCAGGACCCAAAATAGTACATGAATTATTTTATTGATGTGAAATTAAGTAATCATAAGGGGTAAGTGTGTACTTTTGTGTCACCCCACACTGGAGGGTAAGTCATATGTGCCTCTTGGAACAATACTAAGCACATGCTAAGGCTTTATAGAGAAATTGACCGGGAAACCAGAACTCCAGTCTAGGGCAGCATGCTGGTAGGTTGCTCTTTGACATTTGGGCAGTCCGTTCAACTTGTCCAGACCTATGACTGCTTATCTGCTAAACAAGGTGCGTTGGACAAACTGATTCCCTCAAGTCCCTTTGAGTTCTAAAATAAGATGTCTCTCTGTGGTATTCTTAACCTTCTTGGATTCAGAAATCTCTGTGAAGATTTTAAGATAAATAGAGGCTTTGTGGCTCTCAGATTAGGTAGGAACATGCTCTGATGATCGTTCAAGCTGATTCCTATTGCTTCTACCTCTGATGTGCTGAGAGGAGATTTTTTTCGTGTGATTGATACTTCAAATCTTGATTAGAACCTGGTGGGATAAAAAAATAAACAAATTCAAAAACAAGAGGAGGGGGTAGGACTAGGCTAGTACGCAGTCTATTCAGAAAAAGCAGCTTTCCTTGAATTGTGGAGGCGAGAATCAGTAAGAGGCAGCATCAGAGGGAAGGGAGAATGCCATCCAGGGCTCCAGAAGACAAACTACTACAGCATTACAGAGCTGGAGATAGACCTCCAGTTCACTGGCTGACTCTGTTCCAACTTACAGTGTGGCATCAAAACTCCAGCACTTCTGTTTCCTTTCACTCTGCAAACGCTTTGTGAAGTTTGTGTCAAAAAGAAATTTTTTTTTTTTGTAAGCCAGTTTTATTCCCTGTTGTAAGATGGAAGTACTCGGGATCCACTAGAGCACAAAAGCTATCTTTTATTTAGTAAATAACATCTCCACCACTTCAATACACAAATAAAAAGAAAAACTCCAACAACAATGAATTTCCAGTTAAGACCTAGATTGTAATTTTTACAACCCACAATGCAGAAAAAAACTGTTTACTTTGTTTGCTGACACTGGCAAAACTAGAGAACAGAAAATAGAAAAATGAAATCCAATAATAACTTACTAGAAAATTTATTTGATTTCAAGGGACCCAGGCCTTCTTTCTCCTTCACTTACACCATGGCAGCCACCCACAGCTGCATCAGAACTAGCAAAATGAAGGATTCTCTTCGCAGCATACCAGAAAAAACTAACGCTTCTTGCAAGGCACAGTGTATTATCTGCTAAAGTTTCCCCGGATGTGACTGCAGTTTGGCAAATGACCCTCCATGTTTCTACCGTATGTAGGACAATTTGTTTTAGAAGTGTGCGTTGCTCTGTGGGCACTGCAGCTCATCACCACATGAGTTAATGGAAGGGATACCTTTCAAAGAGCTTGTGAACCCAGCCTCCACCCTCTCGATGTTCTCCGTCCTCTGCTCTCTGGTTTTCTATTCCTCAGCACTGCTGAGGAGGCTGGGTTATGAGAGTGGCTACAGCGAAGGATGTGGGCGATTGGATTGTCTTTGAATGCATTCTAAGATTAGCTACACGTGTTGGGGACTTATCAGCACTTCTGACAGAGGGAACTGATTTCTGGTTAGGGGGCACTTTGCCCTGAAATATAAAGCAGACTTTGGGCCACTGAAGCATGCCTTTTCAGCCAAGTCACAGAGTTTTGGTCTACTTAGCTTACGTTAATAAGGATGCAATTATTGTAGGGCTTTATTCAGCAATGAAGTAGTCAAAATGAAATGCAGAGTATGACGACAGGAGCTCTGTCTGTAGGAAACTCTCAGAGTCCCAGTCCCCTCATATATATATCCTAAAATACAAGCAGCACTTTCATAACCTCCTTACCCAAAACCCCTGTGAGAGTCAAATAAGTCAATGCATTTGAAACATCTAAAATACCAGTGGATGCTAGTTATTCTTATGATCGATGTGAAAAACAGAAATGAAATAAGGCTAGTCATTCCTAAATACTCTACTGACAAAAAGTAATTCTAAATCTGGAAGGCCCCTTCCTAATTCCTATATTAAAAAAAATTAACGGAGAGGACAAAAATAATTATTTTTTAACTTCCCAGCCATGTACAACCTGTGCCTATATTCTAAAGACAGAGCCATTCCGCAGATGACTTAGGTTTCTCTGCAGCATCAGAGTAATGAATTGTAGATTCATTAGCACAATCTGCATAGATGTACAATACAAATGAAAAGAAAATCCCAATAACTGAACTAAAGAAAATGGAGATAAAAAGAAACTCATAGAGCTGTCTGAGTTACTCTTTGATTAGCTTCCTGGGAACAAGAGTAAAGGAAAAAACCAACACAACTAGCCATCCCTTAAAAATGCTTTTTCTCTTTTCTAGGTAAGAAGCACCACAGGTGCAGGCTGAGGTAGGAGCTGGGGAATAACAGATCCCCACACCACTTGCTCTGCTGCATGCAGGAGAGAGATGCCATTTAAATAGAGTGGCAGGGACATATATACACTACCAAACGTAAAATAGATAGCTAGTGGGAAGCAGCCGCATAGCACAGGGAGATCAGCTCCGTGCTTTGTGACCACCTAGAGGGGTGGGATAGGGAGGGTGAGAGGGAGGGAGACGCAAGAGGGAAGAGATATGGGAACATATGTATATGTATAGCTGATTCACTTTGTTATAAAGCAGAAACTAACACACCATTGTAAAGCAATTATACTCCAATTACGATGTTAAAAAAAAAGAATTAACTTGAAAACTGAAAATGTTAGAGAAATTGAGCTAACTCAGCGCTTGATGTTCTGAACAATGTGAGAAAAATGAACTCAACCAATAATGGGATGAGATTTAGCCTTGTTTTTTTTTTTTTTTTTAAGATGAGGCATGTGTTCTAACCAACTTCCTTCAGTAGTTTAAATAGAATTTCAAGAGCAAAATAAAACAAACAACAGGTGCCCACAGATTAGTCATTAGTGTCTGGGATTGGGGGAGAGAGGAAAGAGAAAGAGAGAGAATGAGAGAATGAACCAAGAGGGAGGAAAAGGAATCATATTTATTGAGTCAATGTGGGAAATATCATGACAGCTATTCTTTACTGAGGAAAACAGTTTTAATTCTTTAATGTTAGTGCTTCATATGGAACATTTATATTCACTATAATATAATTAAACGCTTATTAGAAAATGTTGGCTAGATGGTATTAACTGATATTCCTGTGTTTGTTTTTACTTACTGAAAATATATCAGGTTATTAGATATGGCCTGTTAAAAAAAAAAGATAACTCACAGCATGGATAAGATGTGAAACTGGAGAATGTTACCATGTGCTGACCGCTGTGTTAAACAAATTGGTAGAGATTTACCTTTCAACACTATACAGAAGCTAAGACAGGACTTAAACGTAGAGCACAAGTGTAGTGGCAGATGGTGAACTGATAGTACAGGGGAATATCAGTAGTTTCTTCTCTTTACTTTTTAAATTTAGATTTATCTTAGGGGCAGTGATTCCGTGAGCTGCTTCCTCACTTTAAAGGGGCTAAATTGCGCATCTCACAGATAATGAAGTTGTTGTAACATCATCTATATTATTTACAGTTGGAGTTGTCTTGAGTTGCTCCTATTATATAAATCAAACAGGAGATGATACATTTTGGATTTCCATTTAAAAGAACACATTCTTCCTCTTGTTGAAATTTGTAACGCTATCATAGGTCTCATTTCCATGTATCAAGCACCAATATTTTCTTTTGCTTCACAGAGTGCTGCAAATATATGCAGCTTTCTCATTTGGATATTATTAATTTTCCCATAGATCATATGCAAAAGAAATTCCATCTGTGGATAAAAGGATCTATCAATAGTAGTAACAAAATTCATAACAGCAATGATAACTTTAATAGTTCCCAATATTTATTAGGCATTTTCTTTGTGCCAAACACTCATCTAAAGGCTTTACATGCATTAATTCATTAAATCCTCCTAATAATTCTAGGAAGTAGGTATTACTATTAATTCTATTGCACAGATGAGGAAACCAAGGCACAGTAACTTGTCCAAACAATCTCTTCAGAAGCAAGATGATTTAATAGGAAAGTAGTTCTTGAAAAATACACAGGCCCTTGTAGGAAGGTACCTCTTCATTATAGAGATGAAGTGAATAAACATATTTATGGTTTGAAACTAAATATATTCCCCCAAAACTAGAAAAAAATAAAACAAACCCATATTTTACTAAGCTGCCTTTATCAGATTAACAAGCACTGGTGTTAAAAAATGCATATGGCATGAAGCGCTTTATTCTTTGTCATTTCTAACTCTTTTAGATAAAACCATTTAAACCTGGCGCAGTAGGAGAGACACACACCAGCCAGTAATTCTATTTGAGTAAAGCCTCTGGATTAAATGTGTGGGCTTTTTTTTTCCCCTCAAAAGAGTAATCTCTTAATGTCCAAGATTTAATATTTATCTATGATCCCTGGATTTAGAATCAACCTTCAGAATTTTCAGAATAGCAGGAAGGATCTTATACATTCTTATTTTAGGAAGAACTAGAACAAAAGACACAAAGTCAGGGGCCCTTAAACTGGAGAATGGGCTTGCAAAGAGATTGTATGTCTGTGAACTCTATGATATTAGTATGCAGATAAAGTGTGTAGGTGCCTTTTCTTTGCAAGTGGGATTTAAAATGTTCGTCAGATTCTCAGAAGGAACAAGCTCCCCCCAAAGGGTTAACTGAACTAAGTTACATGCCCAAGGTCACATAGCTGCTAAAACTGGGACTTAGTTTCTGTCTTCTTATTTCGCATTCTTCCTAAGATACCTCAAAAAGTAATATTAAACAAATAAAAAAAAATCCACCAGAAAGTCATTTATATATCGCTTATTCTTTGGAAAAATTCACTTTGACGGAAGTCTAAGAACACAGTTGAAGACCTCTGGCTCTAAGATTTCTATCATAAGTGTTTCACAATGTATATTTCAAAATTCCTAGACAGTCATCCCAGCCAAAAAGGCAGTTTTTGAATTAGGTTGATGTGTATAGGCTCGGCCAGTATGATTCAAAGGTGGCTACAGTCTTAAGTGACCTATTGGAGAAGAGAGGCTTCTTGAGTCCAACTGACTCATGTTAAAATTTTGGCTCTGCCAGTAACTAGCTAATGATTATAAACAAGTTACTTGACTTTTTAAAGTTTAACAGTTTCCTTGTCTATTAAATTGGATGATAACAACTAGCTTTTGAGGTTGTTCTGAACACTATAAATAACAACTATACATGATTTTATACACTGTGTATAAAAATCTATGACATGATGCCCAACACATGGTAAATACCAAGACAGTCATGTCTATCATAACGTCTTGTCTTTGTTGTTGAATTTAAAAGGAGGGTTTTAAATTTTGCTCTATATTTAGGCCTGGCCAATGATTTTAAAAAATTCCATGTCAACATGACTTTTAAAGTGAAATGTTAATTATAATCCTACTAATAGAAATGTAGTACTGGCAGCAGTGAAGAGTAATTCTATTTTACAAAGAAAACAAAACAAAACTTTTTTTATCTAGGACTGTAATAGTTAGATTGAATTTTTGATAGTTACAAGGCAGTACAATTAATAATCTACCACTAATTGATATTCCTGAGTTTAAAAGAAGTTGAAGATACATAAAAAGATATTTGCGCTAAGTAGATCACCTGTGAGGGACAGATGTAACGTTCTGCAATTGTAGGACTCTGATGCATTTGGGTCACTGATGATTCCCCCTTTTGTGTCACTGCCTCAGAAAAGTTAGGCCATAAAGAGGGAAATGACATATTTA
Organism: Delphinus delphis; assembly: GCF_949987515.2. NCBI lineage: Eukaryota > Metazoa > Chordata > Mammalia > Artiodactyla > Delphinidae > Delphinus > Delphinus delphis. The sequence goes on from NC_082688.1 coordinate 58,207,728, forward strand.
ATGTGAAGTTTGTGTTATCCATGATACCAAATGATAAAATGGACTTTTTAGGTAAAAAGGCAAGGCTGGGTGTTCGGAACCATGCTAAGCTACTTAGCTACAGTCACATCCTGTATCAGTAGGAGAGCAGTGTGAGTGATGTGGGCCTATGGAAGCCTGGATTGAGGAATCAGAGGAGCTCAATTCTAATTTAAGCTATATTAATTGTTCACCTTTTACACTGAGAGAGTCAGGGCTGATTCTCTGTTTGAGCTCCAGTTTTCTCATCTCTAAACATGGATACCTATCTGTATCAAAATATTTATAGTGTTGCTTCATCAGACTGTTGTGAGTACAGTAAATAAGATAGCTGATATGAAAACTACATAGAGCTAACTCGTATTAGAGAACTCAAAAGTAAAAGATATTAGCACTGGGGAAACTGATACTCAGAGAAGTCAAGGTTACATTAACTACTTAGTGACAGAGCTGTGACCCAAACTTGCTTTTCATCTTTTGGTTTGTCCATTTCTCTTTTTGTACTTTAATAAAAGTATACTTTCTGGACAACTTTGGCATCTATAAGATTAAGCATATTATTTTATTCACATACAAATATTAGTTTCCATTTAGTCTTCTTTGACAACATTTATCTTAAATCATTAAAATAAATCCCATCACCCCTTTTTTTCAGGAATTACTATTCTCTCTTAAGAACTGCTTAAACATGTTGGGATCCCAACAGTAACTGCATTGGTCAAAAATTCAATTGTATTTTCATACTGCTTACTCTCTAATTCAACAATTGTGAACATTTTGTAATTAGGACTCTCTTGAATTTATTCTGCATTTTCCCCAGCATACATAAAATAATTGTCATTCGGAAACACGTCATGAAGTATCACTATTTTCAAGGGGTTCAGTAAGCACGTTGGTGCCCATACACAATTCCTGATTCTTTTAAGTTTTTCCCTTGTCATCTTTCAGTGGAAGTATGTTAAAAGTTTTGCTCTATTAAACCAAGATAAAGACAACACGAGTCACTGTGGCAACACCCAGTTTTTTCTTTAATGTCATCAGATCACTCCGCAAAGTAATATGAAGAGAGCGATCAGAACCACTGAGAGAAGGACAACAACAAAAACGCCCCAAATAAAACACTTAACCACAGTCATGTACGTTATCACCACGGGTAGAACCCAAAACAAGCACGTTACATTTTATAAATTGTGCATGAAGTCACTTAACATTTTAATATACTTTAAAAATCTGGCTCTGTGTTATCAAAGCTCCCTTTATAGGAGAAGCCTCAGTTAGTGCTTCTGTGGTTCCAGTTGCTGGTATTTTTTTTTTTCTGTGCTTAAGATATAGGATGATTGCTTTTCCCCTTAAATATCTGCTGGCTAGGGCTTAGTCAAAGATAAAATGCTGTTCATGGTTGTAATCTAGATTAAAGCTCTCTGTATAGCCCATAAACTTCAATTAAATGCTTCTAACCTTTTGCATAACACTTAAAATTGAAAAACTTTTAGTTTCTAGGTCATCTCTAGATTTAGGGTGTATTTGTGGGCACAGAGCTATAAAAAGGCAGGTTTTAGTGTGATTCAACTGCTTTGGCTCTTATACTGTAAAAATAGCATAGGAATGAAATGTATGTAGTTTCCAACTATCATAATAAAGGTACAAGGAGGAACATTCTTTGTCCTTCGACATACTTTACTGTTAAGTTGGTGGAAAATAACAGGTTAAGGAAAATAATGACAAAGCAGGGAAAAGTACACGGAAGTGGTAGTACCGAATGACCTAATTCTGAGTGGAAACGATGCTACAATACAGCAAAGGCAGAATGACAAGTTCTCTAGCCAAGATCATGCCAACTGGGTTCTCAATTTACATTCACTTATTTTATTTTTATAATTTACCTTGCTTCACTAATGACAAAAAAGATTTCTCTCCTCTATGTGTGACTTGGTTTAGTTTCTTATTTACTATGGATACGATTTACGAGACTTCGGACAAGAAATTGCTACTATAGTTTTTTACATTTTAAGATGGGAGATAGGTAAAATGTAAACCCTATATGCTAATCATCCACATATACCATTTACAGTTTTTAAACAGGACCTCAGAAGAAGCAACTACCTATTTGACACTATCCTGCTTGAACTAGCATTGGGGGAACTCTGATGAAACTGATCAATTTTTTCAATATGGAAAAAAGTTAACTCCTGAACACCTAGCATCTTTAATTGGCTCAAAAAGGGATCAAGCCATTTTCCAACATCAAAAGTAAAATCGATTGTGAGAATTTTACAAAATATATCTATGCCACATAATACCATTTTGAGAAACGGGGACTGAGGTATGGACTTGCTCAAATGCCACACGGTCGTTCTTATTCCTCCAAAATTGGAATTCAATGTGTTGTTGCCTTTGGTGCTGACTGGGAAAGCTAAGCAGAGTCTCACTTTCAAATTAACTTTGGATACTAGGGAGGCAGGTAGGACTTGGTCAGAGTTATGAGATAAAGTGGTGGTCATCATAGATTTCGGAAGCAGAAAAAAGGGACAGGTACTTGAACAGCTATAGATGAAAATGTTTCAACTGTTAAGGTACTAAAAAGGTCTGGGTCTGAAGCTGGTATTATTTAATGTTTTATAAAACATCGGGAAGAGGGCAAGCAGTGACCTTTCAAGTATGAAAAAGCCACAGAGCTCTTCTGAATGCCAGTGAGGATGAATGTGGTATGTGGCAGTCGGTAGTCCAGGTTAGGATTTAAGTGACATTGTAAACTACGTTCTAAGGAAAGCAATCCAATGCACTACCATGGCCATAAAAGACTAACAAAATGCTGAGTGCTGAACATGAGCTCCTAAGTGTCTTTAATATGCCATGTGAGAAGGATTTATTATTGGAAAGGGGTGAATGGATAATACTCTCATGAATCCTTCAGAGAAGCTAGGTATACTTGAGGAATAATCCTCATCTTCTAGGAGCAATCATTCCTTCTGGAATAAACTCCTTACTACTACAATTGTGAGAGAGATTACCAAGCAGTCCACAAATTAGATGAGCTAGACATTTCTAATGTGCTTAATTTTTATTAATCGTCACATCACCACTCCTAACTTTTTGGCCGTTCCTAGTGGTTATCCAGAGTTATTGACAAACAAACCCCTCACCATTTTTAAGTAACAGTCTATGGGCATCTTCCGACAGTCACCTGTTTATTCATAACCATCAGCAGCCATCAGTAAAATGGGCAACCTCAATTTGCTTCCCCTATATAAACATGAACTGCATTATGAAATCTTTCATCCAGGGTAGAAGCAAGAAGGTAATGAGGAATGCCCTTGTGTTACATGGTGTCAAGGATATTGTGTGCTCAAGGACTGGTATATTTGTATGAGAAAGAACAAGTGAGAACAAGCAGCGCCTAAATCTTCTTTTTTTTTTTTTTTTTTGCGTTATGCGGGCCTCTCACTGTTGTGGCCTGTCCCATTGCGGAGCACAGGCTCCGGATGCGCAGGCCCAGCAGCCATGGCTCACGGGCCCAGCCGCTCCGCGGCATGTGGGATCTTCCCGGACCGGGTCACAAACCCGCGTCCCCTGCATCGGCAGGCGGACTCTCAACCACTGCGCCACCAGGGAAGCCCCAGCACCTAAATCTTAAGTAACTGTTTTCATAGATGGCTGAACACCTAGTTAAAACTATATTTTCACGCACATATTTAAACCCATGAAAATAAAGGTATAAATAACATCTGCATTTCCTTACCTTCTATTGCTGAGAGGAGAACTCGGGAATGATCATATGCGATTACATTTGCATATCTGTTCTTTGGTTTGTTTACTTCCAAGTTTGAATGTTCCCATGTGAACTGCTGGCCAGGGTCAATTGACTTTAAAAGAAAAACAGCACACATACATAAAATCAATACTGAATACCATCAGATTATAGGCATTTATCACAAGTAACAAACGATTTAAAAAGGAAATTCTGAAGCTACACTTCATCAAGACGACCCTAGCTGTGAAGCTGAACACTAATATAACCAGCATAAGATGAAATGATTAATCATAGGAAAAAACAGTGATAGTCACCAACACTGATTCAAATGGAAAAAAGAAATCAATATAGGTGGTCTGTTAATAGTGGAAAGGCAGGTTGGTTTTTTTTTTTTTTTTTCACTTTTCCTTCTCTGCTGCTGTAGTTTCCAAGTTACCTTGGTTCAATATTCCTTCCAGTTCTCTAGTTCTGTGAACATTATTTTATCTTGCTTACCCTTTCCTATGTGGACCTAACCTCGTTCTTTAAAGTTGACTGATCGTTCACTGGATTCACTAGGCACAGGCTCTTCTTTCTTCACCTGCAGGCTTACATCTTGAGGGCAACTTAAAATTTTGTCTGTTTCTCCAAAACATACTATGACCACTATCACAAGGCAATTTGTACAATTCAAACAGTTAAGAATAACAGTAAAGAAGGGAGGTCAGTTAAATCAAATAATCTTCTTAGAATATTAATTTATAATCTAATGCAGATAGGATCTAATCGCTTCTTAAGTGATCATTATGTGTTATCATGTTGACAAAGTTTGCTTTTTATTCTTTATTTTAAACTTACTTTTTCTGATTTTTAATGTCTTTCCTTGATGCCTTAGTTCAACCAAAGTTGTTCAATAATCTAAAATAAATATTTCACAGATATAAAATAATATATAAAGTTCTTTGTGGTTAAAGCAGAACCATTATTTTGAGACTGAATTCAGGCTTTGATATAAAACTTGGGGAACTTTTTAATGTCCTGCAATGTTATGGAAATCAAAATACTTTTTCTTTCATCATAGTGTACTCACATTTTTTAAGACATAATTTCATGGTATATGGAAATATGAGCTCAGTAATTATAGAAACATGATTTTCAATGATCAAAATCAAGTTTTCAGACATAATTAATGATAAATTAGGTTTACATACAGATGAAATTCTTTAAAAAGTAAAAACACTTTGTTATGTTCATAAAATTTTTAACAAGTTAATTTTGATACCGATATTTTCCACGCTTTTATGTGGATATGTAGAACTTGAAATTAAAATATATCCAACAGCTGGTACAATATTAAGGATGCACACATTTGTGTTAAAATGGATAGAGTTCAGCACGGTAATAAGCCTCCCAAGTGTAATGAGTCAAGCCTATTAACAGTCATGAATAAGCCTCCAAACAGACAAAAATTCTCAGCAGTACAGATTGCAGCTTCTAATTTACTAAGGATTATAAAACCCTTTTTCCTTTCTTAGCCTATGCTAATCTGTATATAAACTAGTCAATCATTGAACTGTACTCAGCAAAATAATTATCCACGTCTTAGAGTCTAAAGAATAATGTAATTAGGGGTCTTTATAGTTTGCTTTTCCAGGGAAGCTCATCACCTCCTCTGCAGAAGGTACTCCTCTCCAAGTATGCCATGTGCTAAAGTGAGTTGCAGCATTCAGATGCCTGGGTGGCAGCGCTCAAGTCAACCTTGAGCCTTCTCCACACAAAGCAGCTCCGTTCAATGACCAAGCCTGCCTTAAAAAATTCTCAAATTCGTCCCAAATCTATCATTCCCTAAATCCCAGTCCTTCAGTATCTGATGTCTGATTGGAATCCCTTCTCTAAGCTCTCACTCCAATCCATTCTTCATGCCAAAGTAGACGTTCTAAAGCACAGCCCTGGATAGGTTAGGACCCTGTTTAAGAACTTCCACTGGCTCTGGGTGACCTTCAGCTTAAATTCTGGAGTCCTTAGCCACCATCCTACCTAGACACCTTCAGTCGTCTTTGCATCTACAAAGGCCTCAATAAATGGTTTAACAAATGTTTTTCAAATGAATTGAACTGATGAATAACTGTTGCTGAGAAAAGTTCATAAAGAGAAATCATGCAGTAATTCCTTCTTTTAACATGGGAGTTAGAGAACAGACTATGGAAACTGCAATGTGCAGAGCATTGCTAGTTGAACACTTTAACATTCATTATCATATGGCTTAGTAATTAAGTACGTGATCCTGAAAGTACAGCTACCACTGATAATCCACCTTACACTGATGAGCATTACTGAGTACATAAGCTTCCTACACATCATTCTCTAAAATATCCCAAGAAGCTCCTAAGCTCACTGATATACAGTCTCTCTTTGGTGGAAGACCTTACTCCCTCTGATGGCCTTGTTCCTCGGATCACGATCACTCATATATGTGTAAATGGCATGCATTTAATTAGACTAATGAAACTGCATCTACCAACTCAAAGACACTGTGAACTCATGTTCATTTCCACTCTTGCCACACATTTGCAGCCGTCTGCATGCTGTATTTGATACCTACATAGAAGAGTTTAAAAGCCAGTAATGGAAACATAAGCTTGTATATCACATAGATTAATATGTTTAGGCTTAAAGTGTGACCCAAGAGATAAAGACCTGTAGGTAATCGGATCATGATAACAGCTGCCAGGTCATTATGCTTTACATGCAGTATCCTGTTTAATTTTCACAAATGTTATGAGGTAGGTATTGTTGTTTTCTCCATTTTGCAGACAAGGAAACTGAAGTAAAGAAAGAGTAATTCAATAAATTTTACTGAGGGACTTCTCTGTGGCAGGCATTTTGGTGGTTAAGTAATTTGCTCATACAGCTAGAGTCATACATTTACCCTCAAACCCAGGTTTGGGTGATTTCAAAGCTCACGGATGATTAACAGCTGGTAATTACTAGGCCACGGTGCTACTTCACTATCCAGAAAGCCACTGCAAAGTGAAGAAGCCCAACCTATGAAACAGACTTCAACATAACTATCCTTTATCCCATCAGTCCACATGATATTTCTTTCCAACTGATCATCCTGTGTGTATGACCAGGCCACCCAAGATGGCTGTTCTCTTGCTCTCTGTACTTCCCCTGCTTGACCACTGTCTGCTTCACCTACACCCTACTCACAGGACTGACCTTCCTACATACTTGCCCCAGGCCCCAGCTAGTGATGGTTCTACTCTTTAGATCAGAACATCTCCACCTGATAGCTTATCAAAGGGGCGGTGAGAGGAACGCCCCTCTGCTAGTTTCCCTGGTAACCAACAAAGACAACCTGAAGTCAATTCCCCACATAAGTGGTAACCTCCCCTCCCGCCGTCACGAAGGCTGCCGCCCTGTTCTGCCCGCTGCTGTCTGCTGGCTGATCTTGGTGGGATGTCGCTCCAGGACCTCGCTTCAGACCTGTAAGCTCCCCCATTCATAAAACCACTGACATCTCTGTCGCCGACTCCGGGCTCTTTCTTCAGTCTTGAAGCTGGGCAAGCACAGGCCTGGCAGGCCCACGGGGGTGCAGCCCAGCAACTGGCGGAGTGGCCAGGAGACTGAGGAAACTCCCGTGAGCGCCGAGATGTCGGGAAGGAAGGACGGGGAATGGCAAGTTGTAGGGGCCGTCCACTGTCAAGTGGGGCCTGAAAGTTACGGCTGTGATCCCGGGGTGGCCGGCCACTCATGTGGGACCCAAAACTTGTGTGGATAATCCTGAAAGTTGCGGCAGAAATCCCCGGGGGGCCGTCCACTAGTATGCGGGGGCCTGGCAGTGGCTGCCTTGATGAATGGGGCCCACCGAGAGAGTTCACAGAACTCTCACAGACACCCCAAGGCTCTTGTGGAGATATTGGCCGCCGTTAGAGTGGGAAAACAGTGGCCGCAGCTCGGGGCTGGCTGTTGGTGTTTGTATTAGGAAAGGCAAAGAGGCTGAGCTGACAGCTGAGGCGAAGGTTAACTTGAATGTTGATTCCTGTTCCTCTGAAAGTGAGCCATGTGAATGTGAGTGAATGATACGTATTACTGTCTATCACTGGTATTTGTTTAAAGTGAATTGGCTGTTTAGAAACTGAAAGAAAATCCCTGAAAATGTCCAAGATGGGACTCTTTTGACATTCTAAAACTGTTTTTTTGCATATGCCCTAAGAGGAAGTTAGCTTTCCAGAGGGAATTGGTATTTCTCTTCTTGTGCCTTTGAGATGTAAATGATCTACCTGGGTTCTCAGGAACTTTAATCTTCTGGTCTCTGAGAGTGAAGAAAAAAAAACAAAGAGGCCTTTTTAAAGTCTAGCAGGAAAACTGTGAAATCTCTTTGTTTGTATAGATACATGTCTATGTGTACCTTGGAAATATGTCTCTGCCTCTAAGTGGCATGGCCAAGATTGGTTTGTGGATGAGCTGTTTAATTGGATTAAGAGAAACTAAGTGCTTATATAAATTCATTGATATCTCTGTGGCTGACTCTGGGCTCCTTCTTCGGTCTTGGAGCTGGGCAAGTACAGGCCTTGTAGGCCTAAGGGGTGCAGCCCAACACTGTGTCATTCTGGGGCAATTACATAAGAAATCAAGATTTTAAAATGAGGTTGGCTTCACATGGATGATAAAGCAGATGGGATGCAGCTTGCATTTATACTCGTTTTACACGGATCAAACAAACATTGATTAAATAATGCTGACTTGTCTTTGTGCAACACATATCCATCCATCTGTATCTATCTGTCTGACTGAATGTTTAACAATACACAGCATAGGTCATTATTTTGGAGCTTGTCAGAATGCTGAGAGCAGTAAACTCAGTAAAGAAGAATAACTACTGAAAGTAGTTGAGGTATAAGAAGATCTTTTAGATTAAAACAAACTGGTTGAGGAAAATCAAATTTCAATTATCCATGTTAATGAGGCTAAGATATCATGGATGAATAAGACCCTAATATTCAAAACCCAGTGTTTAGGCTTTTCTTAGTGCTAATGAAGACACTGTTGCTTTGCTTCTTTGTTTTCTGGCTTCTCTTGTTGAGAACTTTTTTTTTTTTTTTCCTGGTACGCGGGCCTCTCACCGCTGTGGCCTCTCCCGCCGCGGAGCACAGGCTCCGGACGCGCAGGCCCAGCGGCCATGGCTCACGGGCTCAGCCACTCCGCGGCATGTGGGATCTTCCCGGACCGGGGCACGAACCCGTGTGCCCCGCATCAACAGGTGGACTCTCAACCACTGCGCCACCAGGGAAGCCCCAGAAGTTGATTTTCAGTTCAACCTTATAATTTTGGCCAGCCCATCTTAACCATGCATCTTCCTACTGTAAGATTAAGCTGAGTCCACCCCAATATTATTCAAAGCAATTTGAAATAAGCACCCTTTTCCTAGTGGATTCAATTATTTCTTGGTTTTTATTATTATTATTATTAAAACCAAATTATTATTTGGTTTTCCTGAGCTTGACTCTCAGATTATCTCCGCTCATCCTTCTGTGTCTGTTTATCCAAACAACATTCAGTTGGGATCTACCTCCTTCTTTATCCAAACAACATTCAGTTGGGATCTACCTCCTTCTTGTCACTCAATTCAAGATTTGACCCTCTTGAGCCAGAATCCTAACCAGGTCCTCTTCAGCCTCCCCTGAGAATTTTGCAAGTTGGAAATGAAGTAAAGTAGACCTATTCAACCAAAAGTTGATTAATAGACTTTTTAAGAATTTACATGAAATGTGGATGTTACACTGTCACAGAATTTATAAACAAGAATGCTATTTCATAATATTAACTTTTGTGTCTCCAATCAACAATGCCCTTGAAGATGTGCCAGATGAACCCTATGTAGCATCTAAAACCTTACCAAGATGCCATACCATTCTGCACAGTCTCCCTACCTGCACACCTGACACATGACACACTCCCCTTTCTGCTCCCAATAGCTTTTGACGGAATCACTCTAATGCTAACGCATCTTCAACTCCCTGGCTTAGCCTTACTGAGAAAAAGTGACAAAATAAAAGGAAAATCCCCCTGTAACTTAAAGAAGAAAGGGAAGGCCCTAGCTAAATACTTGCTAATATCAAGTATTTTGCATTTATGTACTCTTTCACTTGATGGTCTGAAAGTTCTAAGTTTTTCTTTAATCAACTGTAACTTTGCCTTAAAATAGGTAAGAAGAAAAAAATAGGTAAGTGGAAATAAAAGCTACGTTTTAAGTTATGGATTTACAATTTTGCCCTGTATTCTTGATAAAAAGCTAGAATTAAAATGTAAGTATTTTATATGATAACTAACACTTATGTAACATTTACTTCTCATTTACATTTCTTTGTGCTTCACATATCTTAAGCCATTTTATCTTCACACAGACCCTGGAATTAGTTACCATTATTGTTGTAATTCTGTAGATGAGGAAACTGAGGTGCAGAGGAGTTAAATTACCTTCTCAGATTCACACAGCTACTAGGTAGAGAAGCTAGATTTGGGGCAGAGGTATTCTGTACCCTACACTCCTCCCCTGCCCCCATTTGAGTGACTAGCCACCGTGCTATGCTTCCTGTCTGGCCAAGTTGGAGAAGATCCCTTGACTGTTTCACACATGCCTTTCAGTTGTTCTCCTGAAACACAGTGGGAAAGCTAGGAACAAAAATCTCTATAGTGCTTCTGATCTATATTTACAGTTCTAAATTCAAAACAAAAAAGTGCTCATGAGTTTGCACATCAGATTACAGTCATTGAGTAAAATTACATCTTGATATGAGAGTGACCTTTTTTGACAAAGCTGAAGTCATCATCTTACAGCAAAGCCTTTTAAATATGGTTTAAAAATTCAACTTCTCTATACAGAAGAAAAATATTATTCCCATGTGCAAAACACCATACAAGTTGCTCTGTCTTCCTCTTCTCACTCCACCAGTAGAAAACCTCAAAAAATTCCCTTTAGAACCTCATCAAAGAGAAACCACAAAAAAGATATATCTTGTTTTTGTGTGTTTTAAAACAACTAACAAGATTTAATTATACAGAAGTAACAGAGCAGCTACTTGACTAACCAAACTATGGGTCAGACTAAGCATCCTTTATACAGAGAATTGAACTTTCATTGACCTTAACCTCCAGAAAAATACTATCTTTCCACATAGCTCCCCATCAGTAGGCCCATTTGGTCCTCAGTGTGGTTTGCCCCTAGATATTCTCAAGTCCTTTCTGAGGTTTAAAAGAGCAATCTGCCATTGACTGTATATTGCTGAAATGAAGGCTTTTTAATTTTACTTTTTAATATTAATTCTTTTTTGGCATGTTTTTCTGTTTTAACTTGAAGTAAAGATGATTTACAATGTTTCAGGTATACATCAAAGTGATTCAGTTATATATATGTATATTCTTTTCCAGATTCAGTTTGTTTTCTATGTCTGTGAATCTGTTTCTTTTGTAAAGAAGTTCATCAGTATCATATTTTAGGTTCCACATATAAGTGATATCATATGATATTTGTCTCTGTCTGACTTACGTCATTTAGTATGGTAACTGCTAGGTCCATCCATGTTGCTGCAAATGGCATTATTTCATTCTTCTTCTTTTTTTAATGGCTGAGTAGTATTCCATTGTATATATGTACCACATCTTCTTTATCCATTCATCTGTTGATGAACATTTAGGTTGCTTCCATGTCTTGGCTATTGTAAATAGTGCCGCTATGAACACTGGGATGCATGTGTCTTTTCAAATTAGAGTTTTCTCCAGATATATGCCCAGGAGTGGGATTGCTGGATCATATGGCAATTCTAGTTTTAGTTTTTTTAGAAACCTCTCTACTGTTTTCCATAGTGGCTGTACCAATTTACATTCTCATCAACAGTCTAGGAGGGTTCCCTTTTCTCCACACCCTCTCCAGCATTTATTATTTGTAAACTTTTTAAATGATGGCCGTCCTGACGGGTGTGAGGTGATACCTCATTGTAGTTTTGATTTGTATTTCTCTAATAACTAGTGATGTTGAGCATCTTTTCACATTGGCCATCTGTATCTCTTCTTTGGAGAAATGTCTATTTAGGTCTTCTGCCCATTTTTCGATTTGGTTGTTTGGTTTTTTGTTATGGAGTTGTATGAACTATTTGTATATTTTGGAAATTAAGTCTTGTTCTTTGCATCATTTCCAAATACTTTCTCCCAGTCCACAGGTTGTCTTTGCATTTTGTTTATGGTTTCCTTTGCTGGGCAGAAGCTTATAAGTTTGATTAGTTTGCTTATTTTTGCTTTTATTTTTATTACTTTGGGAGACTGACCTAAGAAAACATTGCTAAGATTTATGTCAGAATGTTTTGGTTGTGTTCTCTTCTAGGAGTTTTATGGTGTCATGTCTCATATTTAAGTTTTTAAGCGATTTTGAGTTTATTTTTGTGTATGATGTGAGGGTGTGTTCTAACTTCATTGATTTACATGCAGCTGTCTAGCTTTCCCAACAACACTTGCTAAAGAGACTCTAAAGAGACTCACTTTCCCCCACTGTTTGTTCTTGCCTTCTTTGCTGAAATTTAGTTGACCGTAGGTGTGTAGGTTTATTTCTGGGCTCGCCATTCTGTTTCATTGATCCGCCTGTGTGTTTTTGTGCCAATACCACTATGTTTTGATTAGTGTAGCTTTGTAGTATTGTCTGAAACCTGAGAGGATTATTCCTCCAGCTTTGTTCTTTTCCCTCAAAATTGCTTTGGCAATTTAGGGTCTTTTATGGTTCCATATAAATTTTAGAATTATTTGTTCGAGTTCTGTGAAAAATGTCATGGGTAATTTGATAGGGATCACATTAAATCTGTAGATTGCTTTGGGTAGTATGGCCATTATAACAATATTAATTCTTCCAACCCAAGAGCCATGGGATATCTTTCCATTCCTTTGAATGAACGAATCATCTTTAATTTATCAGTGTTTTATAGTTCTCAGTCTTTAACCTCCTTGGTCAGGTTTATTCCTAAGTATTTTATTTTTTGATGTGATTTTAAAAGGAGTTGTTTTTTACCTTCCCTTTCTGATATTTCATCGTTAGTGTAAAGAAATGCAACTGATTTCTGTGTTAATCTTGTATCCTGCTACCTTGCTGAATCCGTATCAATTCTAGTAGTTTTTGTGTGGAGTCTTCAGGGTTTTCTACATATAGTATCCTGTCATCTGCATATAATGACAATTTTACTTCCTCCCTTCCCATTTGGATATATATTATTTCTTTTTTTTTTTTTGTCTGATTGCTGTGGCTAGAACTCCCAAAACTATGTTGAATAGAAATGGTGATAGTGGGCATCCTTGTCTTGTTCTGGATTTTAGCAGGAAAGCTTTCAGCTTTTCACTGTTGAGTATTATGTTGGCTGTGGGTTTGTCATAAATAGCTTTATTATGTTGAAATATGTTCCCTCTATACCCACTTTCGTGAGAATTTAATTTTGAATGGATGTTGAATTTTATCAAATGCTTTATTCTGCATCTATTGAGATGATACTGTGGTTTGTCTTTTCTTTAATTGATATGGTGTACCCCATTGATGGATTTGCGTATGTTGAATCATCCTTGTGACCCTGGGATGAATCCAGCTTGACCATGGTGTATGATCTTTTTTGTGTGTTGTTCCATCCAGTTTGCTAATATTTTGTTGAGAATTTTTGGATCTATATTCTTCAAAGATATTGGCCTGTAACTTTATCTTTTGGTAGTGCCTTTGTCTGGTTTTGGTATCGGGGTGATCTTTAGAATGACTTTGTGAGTGTCCCCTCCTCTTCAGTCTTTTGGAAGACTTTGAGAAGGATCAAAGGTTCTTCTTTGTTTGTTGAGTAGAATTCCACATCTGGTTCTGGACTTTTGTTTGCAGAGAGTTTTTTAAGTTACAGATTCTATTTCACTTCTAGTGATTTGTCTGTTCAAACTATCTATTTCTTCTTGATTCAGTTTTGGTGGGCTGCGTGTTTCTAGAAACTTGTCCATTTCTTCTACGTTGTCCAATTGGTTGGTATATAATTGCTCATAGCGTTTGCTTATTTTTTTGTGTGTTTCTGTGTTATTCCTTGTTATTTCTCCTCTTTCATTTCTTATTTTTGTTTATTTGGTTCCTCCCTGTTTTCTTCTTGGTGAGCTTGGCCAGAGGTTTGTCGATTTTCTTTACACTTTCAAATAATTAGCTCTTTATTTTATTGTTTTTTCCTATCTTTTTAATCTCTTTTATTTATTTTCTCTCTGAGCTGTATTATTTCCTTCCTTCTGCTGACTTTAGGTTGTTTGCTCTTCTTTTTCTAATTTTTTTGGTGGTACAGTAGGTTGTTTGAGATTTTTCTTGTTTTTTGGGGGGGAAGACCTGTATCAGTATGAACTTCCTTCTGAGGACTGCTTTTGCTGCATCCCATAGATTTTGTATGGTTGTGTTTTCATTGTCATTTGTCTTAAAGCATTTTTTAATTTCCTCTTTTTCATCATTGACCCATTTTTTTTTTTTAATTAGCATACTGTTCAGTCTCCACGTAATCATTTTTTTCTCATTTCTTTTTCTGTGGTTGATTTCTAGTGTCATTCCATTTTGGTCAGAAAAGATGTTTGAAATAATTTCTATCATCTTAAATTTATTGAGGCTTATTTTGTGCCCTAGTATGTGGTCTATCCTAGAGAATGTTCCATGTGCACTTGAAAAAAATGTGTATTCTGGTTTTTTTGTATGCAATGTCCTGAAAATATCAATTATGTCTAATTGTTCTATTATGTCATTTAGGGTCTCTGTTGCCTTACTGATTTTCTGTCTGGTTGATATATCCATTGATGTAATGGGGTGTTAAAGTCTCCTAGTATTATTGTATTCCTGTCAATTTCTCCCTCTATTTATATTAGTATTTGTTTTATCTATTTAGGTGCTCCTGTATCGGGTGCTTATATGTTAATGAATGTAATATCCTCTTCTTGTATTGATCCTGTTATCAATATATAGTGCCCTTCTTTATCTTTTTTTATGGGCCTCGTTTTAAAGTCTGTTTTGTCTGATAGGAGTATTGCTACCCCCACTTTCTTGTCATTTCCAATTGCGTAAAATACCTTTTTCCATCCCCTCACTTTCAATCTATCTGTGTTCTTTGCCCTAAAGTGGGTATCTTATAGGCAGTATATTGTAGGCTCTTGTTTTATTATCCAGTATGCCACTCTGTCTTTTGATTGGAGCATTTAGCCCACTGACATTTAAGGTGATTATTGATAGATATGTATTTACTGCCATTTAAAACCTTGTTTTCCAGTTGGTTTATATTTCTTCCTTGTTCTTTTTGTCTTTCTTTTTGTGGTTAGATGGTTTTCTTTTTGTTATGCTTGTGTTCTCTTCTCTTTGGTTTTTGTGAATTTATTGTCTGTTTATAATTTGTGGTTGCTGTGGTTTTTCAAGTATGTTTATTATATCTACTTGCTTTAGACTGGTAATCATATAGGCTCAAACACATTAAAAAAAAAAAAAGATCAACATTTTCTTACTCCTTTCTCCCATGTTTTATGATTTTGATGTCCTCTTTTACATCGTCATATTTACCCTTTTGCTGTTCATTGTAGTTATTATCGTGTTCACAACATTTTTTTTTTTTTTTAATTCTGTGTACTGGCTTTTTAAAAAATGATTTACTTTCCGATTGTTATTTTCTCTTTCCTATAGATTCTTGCTTTTCTATTTAGAGAAGACCTTTCAATGTTTCTTTTAGGATAGGTTTAGTACTGCTGTATTCTTTTAGTTTTTGATTGACTGAGAAATTCTTTATCTCTCCTTCTATTCTAAGTGATAATCTTGCTGGGTAGAGTATCGTGGGTTGCAGGTTTTTCCCTTTCAGGACTTTGAATATATCTTGCCACTCCCTTCTGGCCTGCAGTGTTTCTGTAGAGAAATCAGCCAGTAACCTAATGGGGGTTCCCTTGTAATTCATTCTGTTTTTCTCTTGCTGCCTTTAGAATTCTTTCTTTAACTTTGGCCATTTTACCTTTAATATATCTTGGTGTAGGTCTGTTTGGCTTCATCTTGTTTGGGACCTTCTGTGCTTCCTGTGCCTGGATATCTGTTTCCTTATTTAGGTTTGGGAAGTTTTCAGTCATACTTTCTTCAAATACATTTTTGATCTCCATTTCTCTTCTATTTCTGGGATCCCTCTTATGCATAGATTCACATGCTTAACATTACTCCATAGGTCTTATATATTGCTTTTTTTTTTTCATTTTTCTGTCTGCTCTTTTTGTGTGACTTCCATTATTCTATCTTCCAGATCACTTATTCATTCTGAATTATTTAGTTTGCTATTTATTGCCTTTAGCTTGGCCTTTGACTTGGTAAGTGAGTTTTATAGTTGGCTCGTCTCTATAATTTCTAGTTCCCATTCTGATCCACCCTCCCCACCCCCCACTTTTTCTTGTGTTCTACCTGGTTATGTGGTGATCTTTCTTGTACCTTTAGTTGTATGAGATCTTCTGCTAGTGTTCTGTAGATATTCTGTGAGAATTGTAGATGTATTTTTCTGTCTGTCCTGGAGAATGGTCCATGTGCGTTTGGAAAGGATGTGTATTCTGCTGCTATAGCATGGAATGCTCTATAAATGTCAATTAAGTCCATTTGGTCTAATGTGTTATTTAATGCCTGTGTTTCCTTATTGATTTTCTGCCTGAAAGATCTGTCCCATTGATGTGAATGGGGTGTTAAAGTCCCCTACTATTATTATGTTACTGCTGATTTCTCCTTTTATGGCTTTTAATATTTACTTTATATATTAAGGTGCTCCTATGTTGGGTGCATATATTTTTACAATTGTTATATCTTCTTGGATTGAGCCCTTGATCATTATGTAGTGTCCTTCTTTGTCTCCTGTAACAGTTTTTAAGTCTATTTTGTCATGTATAAGCTTTGCTACTCCAGCTTTCTTTTGATTTCTCTTTGCATGGAATATCTTTTTCTGTCCCCTCACTTTCAGTCTATATGTCTCTCTAGATCTGACATGAGTCTCTTGGAAGCAGAATATATATGGGTCTTGTGTTTGTATCCATTCAGCCAGTCTGTGTGTTTTGGTTGCAGCATTTAGTCCATTTACATTTAAGGTAATTATCTGATATGTATGTTCTTACTGTCTTTTGGTTGTTTTGGATTCTTTTCTTTTCTTTTGTTCTCTTGTGATTTGACAACTATCTTTAGTGTTATGTTTGGATTCCTTTTTCTTTTCTGTGTGTATATCTATTATAGATTTTTGGTTTGCTGTTACCATACATACACACACACACACACACACACACACACAAACACACACGTGATTATTTTATATTGCTGATCTCTTAATTTCAAATGCATTTTAAATAGCCTGCTCTTCCTCTCATGATTACTGTTTTTGATATCATATTTTACATCTAATTGTTTTGTGTGTGGATTATTTCCTACCTTTACAGTGTTTCTGCCTTTATTGGTGAGTATTTTTCTTCTACAGTTTTCTTATTGCTAGTTGTGGCCTCTCCTTTTTTGCCTAGAGAAGTTCCTTTAACATTTCCTGTAAAGTTGGTTTGGTGGTGCTGAATTCTTTTAGCTTTTGCTTGTCTGTAAAGCTTTTGATTTCTCCATCAAATCTGAATGAGAGCCTTGCTAGGTAGAGTATTCTCAGTTGTAGGTTTTTCCCTTTCATCACTTTAAATGTATCATGCCACTTATGAAACCTTTTTAAAATTCTCATTCATTCATATTCTCTCTCCCCATTTGAAAATGGTAAATTAATATGTATCCGTTTGAAAAAGACTGGTGTTTGCATAGTTGGGAAGGGCTATATTTTGCACAATTAGCAGAGGCCTGCAAAAGACATAATGAGTACTTGCATCAAAGAGAACAGCATGAGTTCAGTTGAATCCAACGATACTTTAAAAACTGAAATGTGAGGAAGGGGTGGAAAGTACGGTGATGAGCAAAGTCTGGGAATCAGAACTCAGGGTACTTGCTTTCCTTTTGCCCCTGTTAGCTTTGGCAGGTCACATACTTGGGTCTGTTTGCTCTGTGTTCCTTTTTTCAATTACTGTCATCCAGGCATCAGGTTTGTGCCTTTATTTTCTCTCTCTTTACCCAATTAGTTAACAAAACTTCCTATGTCTTTCCCTATAAAGTACCTCTGATCTAGGCCACCATTAGAGTCTGAAGGACTGAAATAGGGACTTTTCAAGGCTCTCAGTGTTAACTAATGAATGGATGTGGGAATTCCCCACCTTTAAGAGAAAAAGGATGTATAATTTATAAACATACCACACTCATTGAAGGCATCAGAAAGTGTTTTGATCAGGTATTTTTTGTACATAGCTAAATTTTCTTCTTTAAATAAGTGATAAAACTGCATCAAGTTTAAATGTTGCCTTTAGATTTGAAATGAAATTCTGATTATAACTTATTATGTAACAAATACTTATAGAAAATGCCCTCAATAATGTCTTTATTTACATTATTAGAATTGATATGTAGAGAAGCAGAAAGGACAAACTATACTCATAGTAAGCCATTCGGCCATATTAGGTGAGAAAATATTTCAGGCTGCCCTTTGATAGACACTTTTATATCTTGGCACTAAGGATGAGTTAGTTTATTTCTTGAGGATTTACACCTACGTGCACATTTAACTCACCCTAATTTACTATGGATTCAAAATGACAAAAACAGCAACAACAACACACTACTGGATTCCTTTTCAACTCAGTAGGACAAAGCTATGTGGTCTCTACTATGCAGATAAGCTATTTTACTTGATATATGTGACTCTGGAAGATTATTTTTTGAGTGCCTCTTTCAAATAAGGGTTCAAAAAAGAAGGTACAGTTTTAAGATCTAAAGAATTAAAGGCCCAAATTTTAAAAATTATACTCAGATTTTTAATGTGCTCCAACATTTTCCTGGATATAACTCAATGCAGAAAAGAGACATTTATTCCTAGTTCCCAAAGGCAATGCTCTAGAGGGATGGTGGTGGTGATACCTTTTAATCCAAATGTTTTAGGTTTTAGCTGTGTATTGCCTGCTTCAAATTAAAGTGAATAATAAAAAAGGGATGGACAAAATTATAGTTGATCTTATAGACTAGAGCTTCATGGAGAATCATTTTATAAATATAATTCACAGACTAGGATTTCTAATGCTATTTGGAAAAGCAAAAGGAATTAAGAATTTTCTAGACAGTTTGGGGCAAGAAAATGTTATTAGGAATTTATTAACTGCTCTGATTAAAGAGAGAAAGTTGATTGAATTGGTAGAAAGTAATTACAATGTTTATGAAGAGAACTGTCTACAAGTAACAAACAAAATTATTAAATGCAATTGATGTTCAGCATTTAACTTAAAAATTCACAGTGGTACCCCTTCTTTTCCATGAATAAAAGGGCACTGTTTTTTGGTACTGAATTAACAAGATGAATGTGTTTATTCCTCACCATTCTTTGTAAATGTTGGCACATCTGTTTAGACTGAAAAGTAGTAAGTGAAATAAAATGTTTAAGACAACCGATACAAAATTATCACTAAAGGAAATTATAGATGCTTCCACCCACTGAATTAATTATGAAGACATGTTGGAGTTGGGGGGGGGGCTTATATCCTAGTTTACACCTGCTGTCCCAGTTTAATTATTAATAGGACCATCTTTCACTCTCATAGTGGCCCACTTTGGGGAATAAATTATAAGGTTAGAGCAGGCTCTAACTTCTTCATATCCACATCTATATCTTGGGGTCTTGGTTAGCTTCATGATATAGTGTCATAACCATCAGAGCCAGGGGAATACAAAGATATGGAAAGAGAGTAAGAGACAGACAGACAGACAGATGGCAGGTTCTACTTACTAAGTTCACATACAAACTCTATCACATGGGGTGAGTGGGGAAAAGTAAAGACAGCAATTTCTTCAGAACAACACCTATTCCACTTATCTACTCTGCTGATGTAAGAGTGGGACATAAAAACCAGAATGAGAGAAGCTGGCTGGTCTGACCCAATGATTCACCTTTGTTGAGCTTTCCTATGGAACAGCACAGAAGATAGAAAAAAAAAGAGAGAACAGAACATGTGATTCTTGACACACGTTTACCCTGCTCTCTACTAATCCAGCAATTTAGCCTACTCAGATTCTACATAACTTTTCCTTCTGGGGCAGGGTGGTAGATGGGAGGAATGTGATGGTACATAAACTGGCTGGATGTGTATTCACTTGTGAAGGAAAAGAACGAAGTTAAGGAACTGACTTTATATACTCATCATTCCATATAAATTTTTAAGCTTTTGTGTCTAACATACTGCATAATATTTTAAATTATTATTGTAAAATAGGTATAATTAGCTATAATTTCTTCCTTACTTTTTTTTAATGCTCTGTAAATGGAACCATAGGTTTATTCTATTGCTTGAGTAGTACACAATTACACCATCACATATGTCTTCAAATATAATATGCTCTAAAGTATTAGAACATATATTAAAATATTTTTCAAAAAAATCTGCATTAACATACTTAAAGAAATTCTGTGTCAATCAGGGATAGAGAAAGTAAGTCATAGACACATAGAAAACAGAGGGTCAGAGAGGATGATGACCATGATTTGGTCCTCTCAGAAAGACGGTAGCATCCAGTCATTACAGCTGTATGACATAACCACTAAGATCACATAACTAATGAAAGTGAGGTCCCCATAAATCAGTTACCACTCAAAAGTTTATAAAACTAAGGATCAGGTTCTGAAGTAGAGTGACCTTATCAAAAGGTACTTTCAGGGCTTCCCTGGTGGCGCAGTGGTTGAGAATCCGCCTGCTGATGCAGGGGACACGGGTTCGTGCCCCGGTCTGGGAAGATCCCACATGCCGCAGAGCGGCTGGGCCCTGAGGCATGGCCGCTGAGCCTGCGCGTCCGGAGCCTGTGCTCCGCAACGGGAGAGGCCACAGCAGTGAGAGGCCTGCATACCGCAAAAAAAAAAAAAAAAAAAAAGGTACTTTCATGGTACCTTTTGGTACCTGGAGGCTTAGTTTGGTACCTGGAGGCTTAGTTTGGGATCACTTTGTCTTCCCCAACTGACTCCCATTCATTTCACTGTGCTCATTCTTCAAACTAAGCTGGTCACTGATTCATCATCTCCTAGGGTTAGACTTTAGACATACCGTCAGGCACTAAACTTTGCCTAAATGCCTTGAAAGTGAAAAACGTGTTTGTCTACTAGACAAATGCATAGGACAGTCATTGTAGAATCATTTACAACAATGAAAAAAATAGGAAATTTAATATAATAGACTGTTTAATTACTTATAGTATTTAAAAAGGTATGAAACTATTGAAATTGTTCTATATTTACTGACATAAAGATGTCCACTTTTACTGTTAAGTTAAAAAAACTATAAAACAGTACTATTATTAAAATATATACATTTATATACACATACTACAGATATAGATACATAAATCAATATAAAAACCTAGAATGTTATACATCTTATCTCTGGGATGTGGGGATTGATAATGTTAAATTAATTAAACAGGGAGGCCATTAGATTGAGGTGGCTCTAATGCAATGGCAGTCTACATTAGCAAACCAAAATCTAAGCCTCTAAATGCTTCAAGGTTACAAAAGCAAAATGCTAAGGACAACCAATCACACACAGCCAACTAGGCTTTAAACTATAGCCAATCAGTAATTTCCTTACTTTGCTTCCACTTTCCCTGTATGTCTCTCCCCAGCTGCTGTCTGCAGAGTGTTCCTAACCACTTTGGGTTTGGTGCTGCCCTATCTGAATAAACTTTTGCTCAAGCAAACTCTTCATAATTTTAAATATATCTCAGTTTATCATTTAACAATAATTATTTTAATATTTTATGTTATCGTGTTCTTTAATTTTTCACTTTGTAAACATTGTACTATGTCCAAAATGGGAGGAAAAGGGGGTTGAAGGACACTCTTCACAACTGCACATTTGACTTCCTCTTATGGTTAGAGGCAAAGCAGGCAGATTATAGGACTCAACACTCTGGAGGGTATTTTGAGAAATCCATGTCAAGTTTTTCAACTGGCTTCTATGGCCATCTATGGAGATAAAGCTCAGTGTAGATTTATGAACAAGAAAAAACACTGAAACGGCCAACACAAGACTCGATTATCTCCTTCTAACCTCATCAAAGAGTGGTACTGAGAAATAATCAGGTTAAAGTACTTATGATTTTGATTTTGATGATGATGATGATGATGGTAGCATCATCATTATGCACTGAATCTCACATAATTCTTAAAACAAATTTAGGTAGATACTGTTATGTCTGTATTATGAATAAAGAAATGGAGGCTTAAAGGTGTTAAGACACTTTCCATCCCCCTGGTAGTCCATAAAGAACTGGAGCTGGGATGTGAATCAGTTTCCTGACTTTGAAGTCTGCGCTCTTAACTACTACACTCTAATGCATATATATAAATTATGACTTTAAATTTACTATCATGAAGTTGAGTTGCTTATTTCAAAACTGTGGATATTAAAGAAAATAGATTAAACACCGGATATATCTTTCACTCTGGTTTAATGATACATAATTCCCACAGTACTTTTCACTTCCAAATTATTCTGAACGTGGAAAGAGAAGCTATAGCTTTCTATATAATTTGATTTTCACACAATTCTTATCAAATTTAAAAGAAGTCTTAAATCTTTACCCTATATAGTTAAGAACATATAGACACAGGGTTTCAATTTCCACCCTCTCAACCATGTCCCTTCTCCCTCTATCTCTTCCTCTCCCTCACATACACTGCCCCCCTCCCCTGACACACACACACACACACACACACAACCCCATAAATTCTGCAGGAAAGAGAGAAAGCTGATATACTTTCATTCCTTGGAACTGAATAGCCACAGTGGAGCAAAGGATAGAATAGTATTGGCAGAGACCTGAGAGTGATGAGAGACCAATAAGTCATGAATAACAAGTCTGCATTAATAGTTTTAATGACTATTCTAATGGTTTAATAGATGGCACTTTAACAGGATTTCTAGTATAATCCTTCCGTAAGCTTGTCTTCAATAAATCTGTCATTACAAAGAACTGGGTTGCGTTACCACGTAACCATAGTTTACTGGATCTGGACACAAAAACATTATGGCAGTTGTCATCCTATATGACCATCCTCATCTCAAGTATTCTGTTAACTATTGTGAGAGAGACAACTCCATGCTCAAAATATAGGTTGTCAGTAAAAGAGGCATATTTATACTAAGGGGATGCAGTGGACATTAAACAAAACAGGATAGAAAGCTCACAATTATGTGTGTGAAGACAAAAGTAGAAACAATAACTGTAATCCAAACACATAGGTGTGTGAACATTGACACTCTAAAGACTAGCTGGAGTTCTTTTTGAAATGGCTTATTGAATTCTTAGAATGATTAGTTTTTGAATGCCTATAGCACCGTTTCTACATGTGTCTCATATTATCTTACACTGTCTTGTTTCCTGTACTGACTTAAAGTACTTTAGAGTCAAGGATTGCCATGTTGTGTTCCTCAGTGTGCGTGCCACCTCAACAAAAATGTTGAATTGGTTAAAATCTGTCCTGGTGAATGGCCCAAAATTCCAGCCCTTGGCTCCATTTTCCTCTGTCTTTGTCAGAGGTTCTCAATTCTGACCTCTTTAATACTGGAATACTTCTTGTCTGGAGAGAACTTTTGTTATCATTTCTGTTTTTTTTTTTTTTTTTTTTTAAATCCTACCTTTCTTGCAAGGTGCAGCTTAAATCCCATGATTCTAATCCCTGCCTGCCTGGAGATCTCTCCCATGTACTTTCACATGCACCATCACCATACATTACACCGTGGCCCATTCGTTTGACAATTAGTTACGTTTAGCTTTGCTTCTTTTAAAATTGTTTAAATTCATTATTATAAATTACCTTTTCATGTAATAATTCCTTAGTTCTCCAACTCCCCTATAAGTTCCTGAATGAAATATAATTTACTATTTATCTTTGTAGTCTATAAAATGGATAGCCCAGGACAGGTGCAAGTAAAATATATTGATATAATTTTAACAATTTTAGATTTTTGTCTCCATTGCTGTGAAAGTCTTTTGAAATTGGGAAACTCGGTTCTTTTGTAATTACACTTTCATCCTGATTTATAATGCTGGGTCTTAAAAAGATATACAAAGATTTTGAACCTGAAAGTAACAGGCTGATGCCTTCTTCAGATTATCTTCCCCATCAAAGCTGAAAGCTGTAAATCCATTGACCTTACAGCAATCTATATTGATTATCAAGACTAGTGAAAATAACCCATTGGATAAGCTATGGTTCATAAAATTGCACAATTTAAACAAGGCCCATGGTACGTTAGAGGAATAAAAATATCCCTTTTCCTATCCAATGCTGGAAAAAGTTGAATAGATACACCCTTTCTAGGGGATATATATATACGTCTATTTAGAAGTAATGTTCTTGTAAAAACAACTCCATTTTTTCAAAATTGAAAGTATTATCAATCAAGCTATTCAATAAATGTAAACATAGCTTTATTCTTGAAAAGAAAAATAATTATATATGTTTATTTAAAATGTCTGTTGTTTATTAAGAAAAAATATTATAGACTGCTTTTTATTACACAGCATAAATCTTATTTACTCCAATTTGAGGGTATGCTTTGACAATTTAACAAGATAGCAAACAAAATACAAAGAGCCTAAACAATGTTATAAATAGCAATAAGGGTAAAGTAACAAACACAAAGGATGTTTTCTAATAGATATACCCTCTTTTACAATACAGATATTTAAAATACAAGTAGGTTTTATAATAAGGGAAGTAAAAAGAAATTTATATGATACTTTAGTATCTCATACTACTTCCTGGAGGTATGTATTTCATCCCTTTAAGGAATTTTGGTTAAAATGATAACAAAACACTATGTTTGATAATTGTTCCTATTGCTTAAAGAAACATTAAAAATTCTGTCACAGAAACATAATAAAGAACAAATTCTGTTCCTTAATCTTATTTAAATAGATTCAAGTAACAGAATATGAGGAAAAGAAATATGTTTTCTCTAAAATGGGTCCACAAACCTAAAAGTTTAAAGGATTTATTTTTCAGCCCAAGGAATTAGCAAATACAGACTTTGAAGAATAGATTTTAGATAGCTCCTAGAACTCAAACTGGATTTCTAAATCCCTGAATTTATTGAACGTTAGAAAACCAAAAAAATCCCATCACTCCTCACATGGTGTTTATAACAAATATAGACATAGAGTATTCTGCCTATGCTCTCCTCTAAGAGTTTTATAGTATCTGGCCTTACATTTAGGTCTTTAATCTATTTTGAGTTTATTTTTGTGTACAGTGTTAGGGAGTGTTCTAATTTCATTCTTTTACATGTAGCTGTCCAGTTTTCCCAGCACCACTTATTGAAGAGGCTGTCTTTTCTCCATTGTCTAGTCTTGCCTCCTTTATCAAAGATAAGGTGACCATATGTGCGGGGGTTTATCTCTGGTCTTTCTATACTGTTCCATTGATCTATATTTCTGTTTTTGTGCCAGTACCATACTGTCTTGATTACTGTAGCTTTGTAGTATAGTCTGAAGTCCAGGAGCCTGATTCCTCCAGCTCTGCTTTTCCTTCTCAAGACTGCTTTGGCTATTGTGAAATTTTTTGTTCTAGTTCTGTGAAAAATGCCATTGGTAGTTTGATAGGCATGTAAATTGATACGGTCACTATGGAGAAGAGTATGGAGGTTCCTTAAAAAACTAAAAATAGAACTACCATATGACCCAGCAATCCCACTACTGGGCATATACCCTAAGAAAACCATAATTCAAAAAGAGTCATGTACCACAATGTTCACTGCAGCTCTATTTACAAAAGCCAGGACATGGAAGCAACTAAGTTTCCATCAACAGATGAATGGATAAAGATGTGGCACATATATACAATGGAATATTACTTAGCCATAAAAAGAAACGAAATTGAGTTATTTGTAGTGAGGTGGACGGACCTAGAGACTGTCATACAGAGTGAAGTAAGTCAGAAAGAGAAAAATACCGTATGCTAACACATATATGTGGAATCTAAAAAAAAAAAAAAAAATTCTGAAGAACCTAGGGGCAGGACAGGAATAAAGACGCAGACATAGAGAATGGACTTGAGGACATGGGGAGGGGAAGGGTAAGCTGGGACTAAGTGAGACAGTGGCATGGGCATATATTCACTACCAAATGTAAAATAGACAGCTAGTGGGAAGCAGCCACATAGCACAGGGAGATCAGCTCGGTGCTTTGGGACCACCTAGAGGGGTGGGATGGGGGGGATGGGAGGGAGACGCAAGAGGGAGGAGATATGGGGATTTATGTATATGTATAGCTGATTCACTTTGTTATACAGCAGAAACTAACACAACATGGTAAAGCAATTATACTCCATTAAAGATTTTTTAAAAAAACAAAACAAAAATAGACAAAAATCCGAGTTCTATTACATTGGAGTAAAACTCATAGCTGCATGTTATTGGAATCCTGACAAAATCCAGTTATTGTAGCTATGGCCTAATATTTGGCTAAAAAACTGAAGGAAACTTTACGCTCAAAATTCAAGGACAAGGATTATGTATTATTCATTTTTGTATCCCCTGAGCTTAGCAAAGTACCTGGTACATAGTAAGAACTCAGTAAATGTCTGTAGTATAAGATGAACTGAATATAAAGCTAGAAGAGGAAACAGACCTCTAAAGGAATGGGCATTCATGTGTTTAGAAATTGTTTTTAGAGGTAGCCAATATTTTTAGAATTTGTCTTCCATTGCTCTCAGGGATATTTGGAAGAAATGAGCAGCTTTGTTTCACAGAGTTCATTTGTTTATTCACTAAGGAAAACTATAATCCTCGGTTTGTGGCATCACAATTGTTTGCTGTGGGAATGATTATAGATCAAAAACAGAAAGATTATATCCCTTTTCAAGAGCAAATGAGTAGCAAGAACAGATGAAGTCTTAAGAAAACAGACATGTTCTTTTTATGCAAATATGTTTATGATAAAACTATAGAGAGATAAATACTGAAACTACTAGTCTTTGTGAAACTTGCTGGCAGATTTTTAGCTTTGAGGAAAGATGATTTCCCTGCCCAGAGTTGGCCTGGAGATATGAAAACTACAGATCATTTTTCTTTATAGACATAGAGAATAGGAAAAGTGAGTTCTGCAACCAGCATTCTGCTGCTGCTTTAGGTTATGCACAGGAATGGATGGCTTCCCTATCTGTGCAGAATCCCTGTCAGATAACCTTGATCTCCCGCACTGTCCTACTAATATATTGCCCAAGGGAGGTCCACCAAGGAAGCCAAAGGTTGATTGTCCACCTAGATAGAAGACCATTGCCCATGAGGTTGCCACCCGTCTGTTCCCATAGGACCTCTGCTGCAGTACAGTAATATTATAACCTAATGAAGCATCTCTATTCATGATTTGATAAATGATGTCCATCTTGATATTGTGTGACTATGCTTGGGAAAAGGGAGATGTGAAGAGCATACCATGTTCCTATTCATTTTTTACACTTATTCCTACATTCATTCCAGTAACATTCATCATGCTAGTCACGGGTAAATACCCCAATATTACCTGCTAGTCACAGGGATACCCCAATAAATATGATACATTCCCTGCCCTGAAAAAGCTCGATTCTAGTGGAAAACACACCAGTAAAACAATAGAGACTGTGATCCCTTGCTATACCATGGATTCAAGCACAGCGAAGAGTCAATCAAACTTGCCACATACACAGTGCCAGCCACCTGTCTCACCGTAATATTGGTCTTTTACTCAAGCTTTCCCCAGACTCTGACACTGGCATTTGCAAACAACTCCACAGAGCCAAGAGGTCCCTCTGTCAGGTGTTTAAACGTGTTGCAAACCAAAGAAGCATAAATCTTCATGAAAATGTAGGGGAAAAAAGCCTAGTGGTCTCCCTGATTCTTGATAATATATCCATTTAATATTCAAATATAAAGTATATCCAGTGAATTGTACACTTTAAAATGCTGTACTTTATAACACATGAATTCTATCTCAAAATAATGAAGAAAAATATACCAAATATATCACATAAATTTCCTTTTGGCCTAAAACCATCTTATTTCTTTCAATAAATAAAAGTCACCTCTTTTATCGCAAACCTTGATAGCTACCTAAATGTCTAGTTCTTTTCATAATTTGGGTTCTCATATAGACAGCAAAACTTCTTTGTTGTTTCAAGTTAACCTGACTTTAACATGTATTACTACAGTTTTATTTTGAGAATATTTCTATTTACTTACTAGTGTATTTTTATTTAGGGAGTCTACCAGAAAAACATCAGCTGTTATATATAATGTTAGATGAGAAACTGGCTGAGTGACTTCAGCCATGTCTGTCTCTTAACCTCCAGGAAAATGTCATATCTTGAGTAAAACAACAGAGGTAGACTAGACTAGAAGATTTTGAAAATCCTCAAATATAATTCCCAGTGGAAACTTTATGACACTAGATTCAAACTTCTGAAACTTTCGGACAGTGTTCTGTTTTGTTTTTTAAGGTAATGGGAGACTCCTTGAGCTGTGACAGGAAGGATCAATATGGAAGGAATAGAAAAGAAACAAAAAGGGAAATCAATGCCCAGTTGCACAGCAACCTCCACCAACTCCAACGCTCAGGCAGAAACTTTTATTCTCCTCATGTCTCAACTGATGACAAGGAGGTCAATTAATTACCTTGGGCGGGGGGAGGAGACCAAGTTCTTCTACCATCGCTAATGCGGTACCCTAACTGCTCTTAATACAAGGGAGGAAGCATTTCACTGTTCATTAACTATACTCATTACGGTTTCTCAATCACTTCAGCCATGCCCGCACTCCTGAGTTACAGAACACGGATAGAAGAGATTTGACCTTAGCCTGCAGGGTTGGCGTGGGGCATGACCACAATGAGAAACAAAAAAAACCAAAAGGGAAACCTGACATCAGAACCTCCTCTATATAATATCTACTTTTAATCATGTTTTATAACAATCAGAGAAACAGAATTCTAGGGTTAGGGAGAATCATAAAAGGTCACTCAGTGCAATCATCGATCTGATGCCAAGCTTCTGCCTCATCAATCCAGCTCATTAACTTACAGGCCACTTGACATACTGTTCACTTTAGCAGAAACAAAAGTTGGAGCTAAAACAAACAGAACAGTAACAGTAAACACTGAAGTGAATGGAAATACATATACGTAGGCAATGCGTTTGTACACTTTGCCGTCTTGAAATAGGGCAAACTTCTGATTGTGAAGTAACAGCTTCTATCTTTTTAATCATTCAGCTCCTATAAAAAATTAAATTGCAGGGGGCTTCCCTGGTGTCGCAGTGGTTGAGAGTCCGCCTGCTGATGCAGGGGACACAGGTTCGTGCCCCGGTCCGGGAAGATCGCACATGCCGCGGAGCGGCTGGGCCCGTGAACCATGGCTGCTGAGCCTGCGCGTCCAGAGCCTGTGCTCCGCGACGGGAGAGGCCACAACAGTGAGAGGCCCGCGTACCGCAAAAAAAAAAAAAAAAAATTAAATTGCAGAAACTTAAGATTTTGCATATATGGAAGAATGTTTTAAAAATCTTAAGGGTAAATGTCACTTTACATCATTTTAATAGACTTATGAAACTTAATTTACTGTAGTGAACAAGTTTTCCTTTCATCGTGGGTTTTATCTAAATGAAGCTGGAATTGAACTGGTGATAGACGAAGAAGAGAACATTTTGCTAGCATATTTCTTCACTTTTTTTTTTTTAATCTTCAGGATTTAAGAAGTAAGTAGACTCTTCTGCAGTTTAAAATGTCAAGACAAGAAGCAAATCAATACCTACTATCTTCTCTGAGAGTTAAGACTGGGTCTTTCTTTATACCTTCCAATCCTTCAAACATTCATTTCGGCTCCCTCTCTTCACTTTATTTGCCTAGTGAACCGGTCAAGATTGGAAGACAAATGCAGTCACTATTATATGGGAAAAGTTACAGAGTCAAGTTCGTCAGTTGATGATTTCTAGTCCCACTTACTGGATATAGCATTCTCTGTTCAACAAGGTTCGAGTTGGAGTGCTAGCTCTGCATTTTCAGGGATAAACGACAACTTCATCTTCAAACTTTCTAATTTTTTTTTTTTTTTTGCGGTACGCGGGTCTCTCACTGTTGTGGCCTCTCCCGTTGCAGAGCACAGGCTCCGGACGCGCAGGCTCAGCAGCCATGGCTCACGGGCCCAGCCGGCATGTGGGATCTTCCCGGACCGGGGCACGAACCCGTGTCCCCTGCATCGGCAGGCGGACTCTCAACCACTGCGCCACCAGGGAAGCCCAAACTTTCTAATTTTTAATAAAATAGAAATAAGAACACACAGAGGGAGGCTGGTATGAGGTTTCTTATCCAAAGCAAACCAAGTCCTTTTTAGTTGTTGTTGTTCAAAGACTGTCCATGATATTGAAAAACAGAAATAATATAATTATACCAATCAGAAATATGGGCCAATGTGCCTTATTTTGGATCAGAAAAAACAAGTAGTTTAATAGAAAGTGACATATAATTTGTTTCATTTTAAGACCATAATGAAAACTGTTGTGGAAGGAAATCAACCAGCAGAGGGAACTATTTATTGTGGACCGTATATCACCCCGCCACCAAGCCATGTAGGTTCATTTCCAAGCTCTGCCACTTACTAGCTATGTGACAAGTTGGACAGGGTATTTAACTTTCCTGTAGTTCAGGTCAGTACCCTCTTCTGTAACATGGGACTACTAATAGTACCTATGTGGAAAGACTGAATGAGTTAATATATGTAATGTATTGTGAAGAGTGATGTAGTAACTGCTACACAAATGTTATCATTATCCTTGAAAGCACTTTTTAGACAGTGAAGCCCTATAGAAAGGCTAGATAAGATTATCATAATATTAAAATGTTGTGCAGCTTAATACCGTGGAAGAAGGTATAAAGAAATATTCTGCAAAACTGGCGGGGGGGGGTTGGGGGACAGGGAGAGGGGGAGAGTGAGAGAGAGGAGGGAGGGGAGGGTGAAGGGAAGAGAAAAGCAAGAATGAACTAACTCAGGGATCTCCATGAGCTGGAGTTTGGACGACTGATAACTACCCACCATTAAGGAGACTTACGCAGCAACTGAGAAATAATGCAGTTCTCATTATGCTGTATACATGAACTTGTCAGTTAAAAGCCAAATATTCCAACTGCCGCATCTGTGATGACTAAAAGACTAATGCTTCCCAAGGCGTTGCTAAATCCACAGGTTCATGTTCATGTAATGTCTTAATGCTTTTATCACTCTCCAACATGGTGCTGTGCTCCACAACTGTTTTTCAAATAGAACGACAACCTGTTCAACCACAGTAGAAAAACCATGGCGAATAATAGTGCCACTACCATTTAGAGAAAGAAAGAAAGAGAGAGAAAAAGAGCAAGAAAGAGAGAGAGAGAAAGAAAGGACATCCCTTGCTCCAATCCTTTCCTGCAGCATTGTTAAAATTCTACCCAAAAGCTATACTCAAAAGTGATATAAACCCAGATGCACTTATTTTTTTCCCGGGGCGTTTGCAGCTTTAGGATCAGAGGCAGGAAATCATTCCCATGACTTGAGCATACTTTTGAGATCACCTGGTGCAGACACCTCAGCATGTTGGCATCCACCTCACCTCTCCGCAGCAGCACCCTGACATTGCAGTGACAGGTACCGAACACATCGGGGTCCCCCGAATAAGTCAGGCCTCTTCTCATGTCCATGACTCTGCATGTGCATCTCCCTCGGCCTGAGGTCTTCCTTTTCTAGCAAACTTCAGTGACTTTTCAACTCAGATGCTCTCGGGAAAGCCTCACCTCCGTACCTGCCCCTTCCTAAGCTCCCTTCTCCCAGCACCACCCACCATGTTTTATGATTACTGGTTCCTTTTCTGTTTTTCCTAGGAGACTATGGACTCATCCATGGCAAAGCTTATTTCTTGATCATTTTTTATTTTGCAGTAATGTTTGTCAAATAGACAAAGGCATTCAAACTGCTCCTTTTATAAAGAAGGAAACTGAGATGGGGGAGTTAAACAGCTTGTCTAGTGGCATTCAAATTCATGGCAGAGACAGGAGGACAGGTTCTACTCATCAGTGAAATTGAATCTTTCTGGATACTTAATGTGGATTTAATTTCCAGAAATTCCATTACATATGAAATGTGAAAAGAACTTTGCAGACATCATAGCCATGCTCGGTCTTCATCTCCGCTCACCTTCTCCTAATTGCTTTCATAGAGCTTCTTTTTGGCAGAAGAAGGGAATATTATAGCAGATAAAATGAGCAGTGAAACAAATTCAGTGCTATTAAGTGACTAATAGGTAGGTCGTGAGTATTAAAGTTCACAACATTGTGGGCCACTTCTGTTTACTTCATGCTTGCTTCGTAAAGAAGCCTAACATATATTCATCTTCCTGACAACCTTATGAGTAGATACTAATATTCTAATCTTAAATAAGAGAGAGCCAAGGCCACCAGAGGCGCAGTAACTGGTTCAGGGTCAAGCAGCACAGCTACTAATTGGCAGAGTTAAAATATGAACATTGTTCTCCCTGACTTCAAAGCTCGCTCCCGCATCTGCTATTGTAACCCTCTAAGTGCACACTTATCACTCTGGCCCTAAAACCCCAACTTCATTTTAAAATCAAAACAAAACTCAAAAAGTGGTCTCTTTTTTAGTTCTTGCTATCGTCTCTTTGAAGTTGAAAGCTTGCTTTGGAACTAGAGACACTTCAGGATTAATTGTTTCCTGAGAGCCTTGGGCTCCACATGGGAGCAGGTGGAAAGACAATTTGGACAATGTCCAGTGATGGTTAAGGGCCAATTAGTTATGGCAAACGTGTGTGAGAACAAGGATTGAGAAACAGAAAACTAAAGTTACATGAGATTCCCCCAAGATGCCGCTTTGCCTCCCAGAAGAAAAAATACAAAGCTCAAGTATTAAAGATATGGAGTTTAACCTTGGCAAGGAAAATGTTTGAGGTTTTTAAAAAGTGGGTCTAAGAACATTAAAGAAGTCCAAATAAAAATAAGCTTTGAAACTTGAGAATTTGATTGCAGTTTGAGTTCTCACAGCTACAGAAGTGCAGAAAGAATAAAAGACTATAAACACACACACACCCTGGTTTTGGATGTAACATTACTTCTAAGGTGAGCTGCTGTGTCTTTGTGTGCTGCTAGATTTGTTTACAAGATGCAGAATGGCAGCCAGCCGGGAATGGACTCTCTGTGCCTTTATATCTTACTTGATGAGGCCGGCCTTAGCTACGAACAAAAGAAAGCATCTTCTCAGACTGCCAGCTGGCAGGCCCATCTTTACTCTAAAAACCGTACTGGGAGTTTAATCAGTAGGTACGTTTGAGTTAAATCTGAGGGGTCTGCATTAAAATGCATTCACTTCTGTACTGTCCAAAGATAATGACAGTCTATCTTCTGAGAGAAACAGGTCTGAAAATAAGGCTTCAACTGCTGATAAATCAGGTGAGGATGAGAAGAGCAGCTCTTTTTAGAGAAAGACACTGTTCTGTTCACTCCTGTTGTTCCTACTAGCAATTTTGAGCACAACAAAGAGTTTCCATGAACTGTAAATTTACTTAGAAACCAATCCAGACACACACTTTGGTTAATCATCTGCTGAAGGCCCAGTGGTGAGCTTGTTGCCACGTGGCCAACAGCATACAGAGAGGCATAACATCTGACCAGGAGAAGCTTATATTCAAACACAGGAAATGAGTAGAATAAAAGAGAGGGCAACCTAGTGCTAATTGTGCTGGTTTAAACTAGCAAGTTTTCTTTTTTTCTTCTTTGACTTTTTGTTGTTGTTGTTGTTGTTGAACTGAGTTCAGCAGAGCCCTAGGGGTCTGACCAATGACAGGGATGGGAAGAGGCCAGGGTTTCACTGATTCAAAGACATTTATTTTTTTCACATTTTCACGTCTCTGAAAGGAATGTGCATCTTAAAACTGATGGCATTTATTTGATGAAATAGTACCTACTCAGACTACTGAGCACTTGTATCAGGGACTCTGCTGAACATTTCATATGTATTAATTTCTTTTTAGTTACCTACGAGGTAGGTACTATGATTACTTCCATTTTAGAGATAAAGTAAACTACAGAGAGGTTCAGTTATTTGCTTAAGGTCACACAGCTTGAGCCAAACAGCCTGACTCAAAGGCCTGTGTTCTTAGCCACTGTGCCATGCTACCCGCACTGTTAGCTCAGTGAGTACAAGGCCCTGAGTGGCATGCAGAGGGGTTTGGGCCCAATCTGAAGCAGGCCAACTGCCATGTTCTTAAGAAAGTAGATAATGACTCCCCTACTCTCACCCCCATTGCTACAGTATCAGGATGTTCCACTTTGGAATAGTAAATTTTGCCATTCGTCCCCCCTGAAGGAAGGAAGTTTAACTTGGTTTATCTAACCCAGGTATGAAAAGGTTGGTACTTTTTATTTCATAAAATCATTCATTTTTTCATCTATTACATAAGCCACCATAATTTGTTCAAAACTAAAAAAAAAAAAAAATCTCTTGTGACTCACGTGTCAAAAAATATTTACAAATGGAGGCTTTTCCCTGGTCAATTCCACTCGTCAACTCCGCATAAAAGATGAAAATAGATCTCTGTCAGCCACCACTTTCTTACTTCAGAAAGACAGAGGAGTCACTTAGCAGAAAACTTCAGTGCATTGAAAGCTAGCCAAAAAGTCAGAGGGGTGTGCGTGTGTGTGTGTTTGGTTTCTTGTTTGCATCTCTGTGAGGCTCTAATGCATGTCCATTGTCATGAGTTTACACATAAATTATAAATTAGTTGAAAGCAGATATGACAAGTAATTTTGCCTTATGAATGCTTGGAGGTTTATAAAACATGAGCAACGAAGGCTTTCTGCCTGTGAATGCACCCTGGCACACACACGTGGTCCGATACATCGAGAGCCTTTTTCTAGGGAAAATAGAAATGTTTTCTTTTGTGGTCATTGCTTTGATGACAGACAATTTGTCCCTCTGTAGAGAAATATAACGTTTACCACTGGAAATGAAGAAACTGTCTATGGAGAAAAGAAATGTGTCCTTAGCACGTCGTAGAAAAACTACTGGTTTTCCCAGTGAAAATCATGCAATGCAAATTGGTTACTATGACATTTTCACAAAAAATTTTAGAATAAGTATTGATCTAGTTGAAGACTTAGGTTTCCGGACTCTATAATCAACACGTAGTAAGTAACAAACAGTAAAATATTTTGGTGTCTAGAGCAGGTGAGTTAAGGTACGGTGTTCTTCTAAGAACAAGAAGGCGTGAATTTGTGGATTGGTTCAGCCTCATACTAGGTGTGTGAACCTGAGCAAGTCACTCCTTTCTCAATCTCTTGTTCCCTACCTCTAAGATGAGAAGGTTAAACTACATGATCTCCGAGGTCTGTTCCAGCTCTAAACATTTAAAAATAGGATCGAAGCAATGTTTTTTAATGTCTCGATATATCTTAGCACTGTCTTGATACACGTCATTATTCATGAGGAAGTAATATATCTTTTTCCTTTACCTGTCTCACCAGTATTGTGAAGATTTTAGCTTATTAGACAAAGGTGCCACATACATGCTGTCATTAAAATGGAAAGACAGGGCACTGTTATCTGGAATGTTTCAGATAAGAGACTCACTATCGACTGTACGGACTGGAGATGCGAGAGTGTTGCCATGAGTACAGGAAGAAACTCTCAGCACATTAGGATGCTAAATGCTGGAGACACACGGGGGCTGAGATTAAAGATAAGAGACTTCCCACAGATGGCAGCAAAGACACTGGGACCGGACTTTGTGGTGGGAACAAAATAGGTCAAAGGTATCCTTCTGATAGGCCTTCTGTGAACCACAGCTTCTCGCCCTTCTCCGATTGCAACAAAAAAACTGATCTTCAGAGTAGTTGAGTTTTATTTTATTTTATTTATTTAATTGAAGTATAGTTGACTTACAGTGTTGTGTTAGTTTTCCTGGTGTACGGCAAAGAATATATATATTCTTTTTCAGATTCCTTTCCATTATAGTTTATTACCAGATACCAGATATAGTAGTAGTTAAAAAATATATATATATATATATGTGTGTGTGTGTGTGTGTGTGTGTGTATATATATATATATATATATGTTTAAGATAATACCACTAAAAAGAGCTAGTGATGACAGATTTGAAACTAGATGTTTGATAACTATTCATGTCTGTCTAACTGCCATGGCAGGATGGACTGTGGTCCAGAAAGTAATTTGTAAGTCAGCTGTTAGGAAGCTGGAAGAAAATTTGCTGTTGTAACTGTTTAAAAGGGGGATTATTTTCTCAACGTAGAAAATAAAGGTATAAAATCTATAATGTACCTGAAGTATGTCCACCTGACGAAATGCTTCTTACTCCTGTTCTTCCAAGTTATACTCTCAGTACTACCTTTTCTTCAGTACCTTTAATGAGTCCCAACAGCATTGCCTTAGTACTTAGGATTAGCTTCTAGATGGTCTTCTTAGTATTTTTGGGGGGTGGGGCACAGGGTATATATCTAAGTTTGCCTTCTAGACATCCTGGAAATAAAGGTTTCTTATAAGTTTTACATTCCTCTCAGCACTTAGCACGGTGCTTTTCCACGGCAGTATCGTGGATAATTATTGGTTCCTCCTCCAGCTCAGAAATAACTTTGCTCTCTTCAATCCAAGGAAGGAACCAGATATATAGGGATGGGCTGTTAGCGGCTATGTCCTAATGTGTGTCTTCACAACCCAATGAGTCAATTGAAGTTTAGAGTTTGTTCTCTGGCATTTGGAATTTGACTGACAAGAAGAATTGTCTCTTTCTTTAGGGGGACTCTATGTAAAAGAAAATATGATCAAAGGATATATTTTCCGTACGTGGGTGGGAGAAACAGAAGAAGCTGGCCTGTACAGGGGAAAGAATAGAGCAGCCCAGGGAAAAACACAAAGATGAGAGTTTCAGAGAGGGTGTTGGAAAATCTCTACAGTCCTCCAGTTTCAGATAACAGTTCTTTTTTAAATTTTTAAAATTTTTTCTTGAAGTATAGTTGGTTTACAATGTTGTGTTAGTTTCTGGTGTACAGCAAAGTGATTCAGTTCCCTCTCTCTCTCTCTCTCTATTCTTTTTATAGATTTGTTTCCAATATAGATTATTAAAAGATATTTGAATATAGTTCCCTGTGCTATACAGTAGGACCTTGTTGTTTATCTATTTTATTTATAGTAGTATGTATCTGTTAATCCTAAGCTTCTAATTTAGGCCCCCCTCCTTCCCCTTTGGTAAGCATAAGTTTTCTACGTTTGTTTCTGTTCTGTAAATAAATTCATTTGTAATGTTTTTTAGATTCCACATATAAGTGATATCAAATGATATTTGTGTTTCTCTGTCTCACTTACTTTAGATAACAGCTCTTGAAGCATACCTGCATGGGTAGCCTTTGGCTCTATATAAATAAATCAATACATTTATAATAGATAATAGATAAAACAAACGACCCTTTATTTTCCATGAAGCAAACTCTAGGGGCTGTGGTTACTTATAGCCAATCTGATATAAATAGGATTCCTGTATATGATGTTGATGATGATAATGCTGACTGTGATGCCTGTCAAACAAATCTCATACACAGATATATTTGCCATCTTAGGAAATGGTGAAATGAAGATCAGAGGGTCGTGTGTGTGTGTGATTGGAGGGTGACACACACACACAATATTACTCAACCTTAAAGAAAATTCAGCCATTTGTAACAACATGGATGGACTTTGAGGGCATGGGCATCATGCTAAATGCAATAAGCCAGATAGACAAATACTGTATGACCTCACTTACGTGGAATCTGAAAAAAAAATTTTTGTTTTAGAAATAGAGAACAGATTGGTGGTTGCCAGAGGCATCGGGTGGAGGATGGCAGACATGAGTGAAGGTGGTCAAAAGCTTCCATTTTACAGTTGACCCTTGAGCAATGCAGGAGTTAATACATGTACAATTTGTAGTTGGCATTTACTATTGAAAAATATCCATGTATAAGTGGATTCGTGCAGTTCAAATCCATGCTGTTCAAGGGTTAACTGTATAAGATAAGTCCTGGGGATGTAATATACAACATGGTGACTATGGTTAACAATAATGTATATTTGAAAGTTGCTAAGAGTAGATCTTAAGAGGTCTTGTCACAAGAAAAAAAGTTTGTAGCTATATGAGGTGATAGATTGTAACTAAATTTATTGTGGTAATCATTTTGCAATATACACATATATCAAATCATTATATCATATGACTTAAACTAATACAATGTTAAATTTCAATTATGTCTCAATAAAACTGGGGAAAAAGAAATAAGATGGGCATTTCTAATTGCCATGGCTGAACTACTGAACCAGCGTTTCTGAAGTTCGGACCAGGAATTTGGATTTTAATTAGGCTTCCAAATGATCCATATATAGGCACTGGCTAAGGGTTTATTTGGCAAGACCTACACGACTATTATGAATCAGTCTAAACATTCACCGGCCTGATGTACTGACTTTGACAGTGATGCCACATTTAAGGAGGACTTTGTTCCCTGCATTCTAGATGCCATCCTCAAATTCTGGACTTAAATTCTAGTAGGACTGGGCAGTCGCACTGCAGAAAATAAAAGCCTAAAGTAATTGTAAAGACCTTCAGGATGCAGTTATACTAATTTCTCAGGTTCCTTCTTCCAGCTCTCATTGAATCCGATGTCTGAGACCAATTTTCTTTACAGTAAGGGAAGTCTCTCACATGATCTAATAATACTGTGCTATAATTTAAGCCTACTTCCTCCTATCCTGACCTCAGGATCAGTGCAAACAGGTTTCATGCCTTGAACTTCTGCTTTAGTCTTAGAATCAAAGTAACAAATTTAGCTTTACCCATCTTGAGAGGTCTGAGTAAACATTAATCCATAGTGATTATGCCAAAATAATTACATGTTTGAAAAGAATGACTTGTGTTTGTTTTCTCCATTTTCTTCACTGAAAACCAATGAAAAATCTATTCAAATTTATATGGAGATAATATGCAAAAAAAAATTTTTTTTCAATGTGTTGCTTATGGCCTAAAATATTATGTAGAGGTCTTTATCATATTATCACAGATGAATACATCACTTAAATATCCCCTTCATGGCTGTTAAGGCACCGTAGAGTCAATTCATGCCCAGGGAGCTTTAATCACAGATCATCGTTGTGATAAATGGTAGTCAGTGTGGGCTATCATGTCAACGGCTACTGGGGGAGTTCTTAATGGGAATGCTGCCAGCATGCAGTTTGTAACTACTTTCAAGGAGCACTTCTAATCTAATGGCTAAATGAGTATCATTAGAGTGTCTTTCCATGTAGCATTTCTGGAGAAATTCCATATTTAAAGGAGGCCGGTTATTGTAGTCAGCGCATACAACTGAGATTGCCTGAATGATGCAAATACTGTCAGTGGTATTGACAATTAATAGCTTATTAACAGGTTGAGCTATCGAGTTTTATTTTTTTTGGTGACCCATCATATCACACACAGCGAAACACTAAGCATAACGATAACAACACTCACGATAACAATAAAGAGGAGGTTGGAGGAGTGAAAGATTCTGGTTGGTGAAAACTAACACACTCAGCTAAGAGTTTTTACGTTGCCCCAAATGGCATTCATCACATGCCTTGTTTTCTTTTTAAAACTCAAATTTCAGCCTCAAGCCTCAAACCAGAAACTATTTTAAAGAATACTGCATAATTTAAAAAGAGCCTTTATGACTAAGAGGAAGAACAGGAAAGAAATAAGAAGCAGCCCGTTTAGAAAATAAAGACAACTCACAATCCAATGTGCTTCCTAAAATTGAAAACGTTCTCTTAAATGCTTAGAACAGAATACAGGAAAATGTAACTCAACCAATGAGCAAACAAACAAAATCTCCTTTGCGTTCTATCAAATATTTGACAAAGATGCTGGAGT
The DNA here is from genome assembly GCF_949987515.2 of Delphinus delphis. Classification (NCBI taxonomy): domain Eukaryota; kingdom Metazoa; phylum Chordata; class Mammalia; order Artiodactyla; family Delphinidae; genus Delphinus; species Delphinus delphis. The sequence continues at coordinate 58,247,579 of NC_082688.1, forward strand.
GTGTAAACTGCATAAAAGGTTACCAGCTCTTGAAGGTGCAGAAGGTACACGGGGCTACAGATAGGTTTTGCTTAGCCAGCACAATAATTTAAATAATCAAAATCTGAAATGTTTAAAGACTTTAGAAAGTCCATGCAAATATCCAGACTGCCGCAGGCACCACTGCGCCACGTTCTCTTACATGGAGCTTCTTCACATAGTTGATATCCCTCTAGCCACTTGAGGTTAGGGCTCCTCTTACGGTTTTCTACCCGAATATGACAGGGCAAAATGTTAGAGCTGCTAGGGACTGAGAGGTATCTAGTCCATCAGCCTCATTTCAGGTTGATAAAGCAGAAACCAAGGGATGTAACAAGGATGTGTTTTAAGACTCCCGTTAAGTAAATCAGAAACTCTTTATGGTAGAATTTGAACTGTTCCAAACAGTTTTGTTATTTGGCACAATTAGAAGACTTTACTTGGACATGTTAATCTTACGCTAAGTTAAACTTGATCTAAAAGATAAATGATCATTTAGTTATGAATAATCCATGGACTGGTTTCACTATGGGTCCCGGTTTCTGAGAAATACCATAAATATCCAGTTTTACAACTTTCTGCTTGATAAATGCCACAATATCCAAATACCCAGACATAAACAACAATTTTTTATTCACGTTCATCAAGGATTCACACAAAACCTTCAAGCATTCTGAAAATTTAAGATACCATTAAGTTCACCATTGCTTCAAACACAGGCAGCTTTCTGCGAACATATTACTATCTTAATATTAGCCCTAATATTATTTAGACTGAATGGTAAAATCATGTGTATGTACTTAATAATTACAGTTTTCAGGCCATGTAAAACTGAAAAAGAGTACTGGGAAATCTGCTTATTCCGTGTAATTTCTTTTTCAGTGAGCCTCTGACCGTAAATCAGTGTATTCGGCACCCCTTTGGTATACTGGGAAGCTTATACATTCAGTATAGTCTATGAACTTGAAATCAGCGAAGATAAATCAACCTCATTAAGTAACACCAAACGCATATAAATAATTCAACACCTTTCAGAGTACAACTACCACATTAATTATACAGATACTTTTAGGTTGGCTATTTGTTATAAACTTTTATATCGGATGCTGAGTCATATTTAAAGGAAAAAGAACTGATGAAGTTAGTTTTTAAGAATATGGTCAAAAAGAAGAGGGGGGCAATTCTTGAAAATACTGTCAAGTAGAAACACACTTAATTACCTCATATTCCTGGGAAAACTTCAAGTTGTCATTTGCTTTTAACCTTTCAATGTGATCTGCGAGTTCCAAGATAGGTATTGGAGGATGGCTAGCCATACCTATTAAAAGGAAAGAATAAAGACATTTGAAAACGAATGAAGCTAACTATTCCAAAATATAGAGAATACTATAGTTAGAAATGGCCTGAAAATATGTGAGTAGTAAAGATGTTTCATGTGAGGAAGCAGGCAGATAGTTTGGTTACTCAAAGCAGGACATGCTCTGGAAGGATGAATTTTGTAGCCAAATGAAAAGCTACCAAGCGTAATCCCCAAACTAACACTCCTAGTGTGAAAGAAAGCGTTATTGTGCTATGAATCAATGCAGTTAGCTCCTGGAGAAAACTGACAGTCAGGCTTGATGTCAACTTCTGCTTTGAGTAATGACTGTTATGTCATTTCAAACTCCTTCTCCTGCACTGTGTGAAATGGAAACTGTGTGGAATTAAATGGTGTAAAGTGAACTAAGAAAATATACTGAGAAAGCCCTAAAAGGAAAAGCGTAATAGCTTGATAGGAAACATAAAGTGACTTATGCATAATCAAGGAAAACTAACTTGAAGAATGAAGGTTACCAGGGTAACCGGAATCATCTGAACCTGCAAAGGAAATGATGGTGTAAATAAAATAAAACAGAATGAATTTGTTAAAAAAAAAAAATGAAATGGATAGTCTGATATACTTTTTAAAAGGACTAATAAAAATGCTGCAGGTTTTTACAGGATCCACTATACACTGTGACTAGATTAAGATCGCTTTAATATTTCACAAACCTGTAGGTGACTGACATTCACATGCATACATGGACACAAAGAAGGACATGCACCACAGCTCACAGACAATAATCACTGATGACAAAATCAGGCACCAAACTGAGTTTCAAAAATGTTTTCACTCGTAGCAGATTGTAGAGATTGGGTTGCAGCCTTCTCCTGGACATTTATTGATGGCCACACTGACAGCTTTGTGGTATTTTGCCCCAAGCCCCCGTTATTTAACCCCCAGCAAACCTACAATCCACTTCAGGTGTGAACATCTTTGTCCACTAATGGGAAATGAATGCAGGAAAGGGAGCAAATGGTGAAAGGATGAAGAGGAAAAAGAAGGTAGAAAAAGAAAGAAAGCAGTGACAGTGGGTGATACATCTTAGTTCAGTCTGCCAGCTGAAGGTATGTTAGATTCATAGATTCTGGTAAAAATAAGCCACCAATTTTGGCGATTCCTGTGCTGTACAATGGTTTCTCACTTTTCATGTGATTTACATGTTACTTCTTCTGATTAATTTTTCAAGAGCATCATGAGAGAGCACTGCTGACTCATGTCTTAAAGATGCAGATTCCAGCTGACTAGAAAAAACGTGAACTAGCATGCCCCCAGGGAAGCCTCTGACATAGAAAAAGAATGAGGGAGGGGCTCAAACTGGAAGCCATGTTGACATTCTGCCGTCCCTGGGACTCTTTGGAGGGTGTCAGGCTGTGGTATGGTGACCACTAAGTCAACACAATGTGTAATTACTTTATGGGTATTTTAGATATTGTGCTGTTATTGAAAGCCACCCAGTGAGTTCCTTTGTCTCAAATGCTGAATTATCAATGGTTTGGTAAGTCAGGTAAAAAACTATTTTGCTTCTTCCAATCATTTTAGCACTGTGCTGTGATAGGTGGTATTTTAGTGTTCATGGCTGTGAAAGTCTGTTTTCAGTCAGCTAAAATCTTAACGGAAGATCCAATGAAAATGAGTCGCCTTGGAAGTAGAAACTCTTTGTTGCTGATATAATTATGCATTTGGACATAAATGTTGGAACCCATTTCTGAAACTTTTCCCTATAGATGGTAGAATTGAACTCATTTACATTTTGTGGAAGGAGAGGGTGGGTGACGGTGGTCTAATAATTAAAGTGATCTTATCCAGATGAGGCGCCCCCAATGACAAGAGTGGAAATGCAAAGGCACAAGAGACTCTAGGTTTATCTGGAAATGGAATGATGTGGACATCCATTACAGTGCTTTAACAGAGAAAATAACAGAGACAAAGATGTTTAGACCTTTTCGAGCGAATCGTGGGAGAGAGTTATTATCATATATGGACTGAGTGGTGGTTTGGCTAGAGAGGGAGGACACAGAGCCAATCAGGGAGGCGTAGGGGACTGAATTACTGCTCAAAGCTGCAAAAAGTAAAGCCAGTTGGAGATGGGAAAAGTATTAGTATAACAGCAGTAGAAGACCGTCATAATCAACCAAAGACGCGATCAGCATATTTACTTCTGGCATGCACTGGCACATGGTCTGGAAGTATTACTTTGGAAGCTAATTACAGAGAAATCCAAGGAAACCTGCACTGATCCATTACATTCTAATTCAGGATATGTATATATCACATGCAACAATATCCTGGCGTTCAAGAATCATTATGTAAGACTTGACAGTATCGCACTGACGTTCTAGGACAAGTAAAAAGGGCAGAATGGATGTTTCACAGAAAGGGGAGGAAAGCTTTGTGGGAATCTGATGGTTCAGGAGAAGAAATCATGGACTAGTATACTGAATATGAGTTCTACTTCTGGATCTGCCATCTACTAATAGGGACAAACTTCTGGTTATCAAGCACGTCAGTTTCTTCTTCTGTGAAATAAAAATGTGGGGCTAGATAAATTCTGGAGTCACTTCCTTCTTTATAACTCATTTCTTCCTCAAGTAGATAGGATGTCTGAGCAGAGAAGGGTCTTGTGGATGTAGTTCATATGTAAAGGTTCTAAAAGTAACTATCTTTTCTTTGAGGGGTGGAGAGCATTTACATTCTAGAAAACAGAAAATATATGCAGTTGAATTGTCAACTTTTTGAATTCAGTTTAATACAGTTTTCTTTAGCTAACCAAATTATGATCTTATATCATGTATTCAAAACGAATAACTGTCAACATAAAAATTATGCTGAAGAATAAACGTGGGGTGAAACTCTTCCAACGTGAAACTCTTATTTATTTATTCCTTTTCATTATTTTATTTTATTTTATTTTTTATGGAAGTGTAGTTGATTTACAGTGTTCTGTTATTTTCTGGTATATAGCAAAATGATTCAGTTATACATACACATATTCTTTTTCATGTTATTTTCCATTATGGTTTATTACAAGATATTGACTGTAATTCCCTGTGCTATACAGTAGAACCTTGTTGTTTATTTATTTTATATACAGCAGTTTGTGTCTGCTAATCCCAAACTCCTAATTTACCCCTCCCCCCATCTTTTCCCCTTTGGTAACCTTAAGTTTGTTTTCTATGTCTATGAGTCTATTTCTCTTTTGTAAAGAAGTTAATTTGTATCATATTTTAGATTCCACATGTAAGTGATATGATAGTTGTCTTTCTCTGACTTACTTCACTTAGTATGATAATCTCCAGGTCCATCCATGTTGCTGCAAATGGCATTATTTCATTCTTTTTTATGGCTGAGTAGTATTCTATTGGATATATATACAACATTTTCTTTATCCATTCATCTTCTGATGGACATTTAGATTGCTTCCATGTCTTGGCTATTGTAAATAGTGCTGCAGTGAACACTGGGGTGCATGTGTCTTTTCAAATTAGAGTTTTCTCAGGGTATATGCCCAGGAGTGGCATTCCTGGATCATAGGGTAACTCTATTTTTAGTTTTTTTTTTAAGGAACCTCCGTACTCTTATCCATAGTGGCTGCACCAATTTACATTCCCACCAACAGTGTGGGAGGATTCCCTTTTCTCCACATCTTCTACAGCATTTATTATTTAACATGAAACTCTAGGTCGTATCAGAAAATAATCACCAAGGGTCTGTTGCAAAATAGTGTTATACAATTCTCCCCAAACTTCTCCATTGTCCAACGTGGGAAAAAAAAATTACAGGATATAATCAAGCATGCTAGAATCTGAATAAAAAAGCAGACACTAAGAAAACTATGAATTTGACCTCACTGTGGTCTCTTTTCAATCTTTTGTCTGGCAAGCTGGCTTTGCTCACAGTCTGTGAATCACCGTTTTATTACAACAGTGTTTTCACAATAGCGCAATTTGAGGTGTTTTAAAATTCCTCCTTTCCAGGCTGCACACCTGACCAATTAACTCAGAATAGCTGGGTATGGGAGCCAGACATTGATATTTTTAAAGTTCCCCAGTAATGAGTCTCAGTCCTTTGGGAATTTCTGATGGGGGCAGGGGGCTGTAACTTTATTTTTTTCGTTCAAGAATCAGAGTTTATGAGAATGAGATCAGCTTTCTCCTGGTGATACCCTTGAACCTGCTCTAAGTCTCCATTAGCGAGTTTTAGTGCTTTAGCTATTATTAACAAGAACTTGAAGTGCAGCTCACAGCTGATGAGGGCTTGCCAGGGTCACAACCTCATCAGTTCAAAGCTACAAATGCACAACATAAATGCATTTTAAAGGCACACGTTGCATCTGAGCAGAGTTTTCATTCTGAAGCTATGATACCACAATATACACTGTCAACATGGAAAATGACAGAGGTAGTCACTGAAACCTGCCTTAGGTTGGATGAGAAAACATGATGCCTACTTTTTTTTTCTTTTTTTTTTTTTTTGTGGTACGCGGGCCTCTCACTGTTGTGGCCTCTCCCGTTGCGGAGCACAGGCTCCAGTCGCACAGGCTCAGCGACCATGGCTCACGGGCCCAGCTGCTCCGTGGCATGTGGGATCCTCACGGACCGGGGCACGAACCCGTGTCCCCTGCATCGGCAGGCGGACTCTGAACCACTGCGCCACCAGGGAAGCCCGATGGCTACTTTTAACAGGGTAAATATTTGTGACAGTAACTGCATGGTGGCTTCCTTATAAGATGTAAAACTTTAAAATCGTGGCATTGTAAGCTGAGAGGTGCCTTAGAGATTACTTAGTCCAGCATTTTCATTTTATACAAGAGGGCTCTGAAGTCTAGAAAAGTTAAGTGACCTGTATATTTTAGCCTATCTAGTCAACAACAAAATCTTAAGTGGTTTGGGCATCTTTACTGTTTTATTTCTAGGATGGAAGTTACGATCTCCTCAAGCAGGGGTCAAGGTTTCCAGTGGCTCAAGCGGCCAGGTCGGTTAGGTAAATGGTTAAACATAACCAGGTACTGAACAGTAAACACTTTCACAAGTAATGTACTCCTCCCCATTTCTGTGCAACAAGGAGCCTTTTGTGCAACAAGCTTTCATTTCTCTACTTTCAGTGGCGTCTCAGGAAAGAGAAATAGTTCTCTATTTTTAAAAAAAGTAATAATAATAAGCTTTAGATGAATGGCAACTGAACTCTGTCTCAATGTCAGGGCCATCCTTAGGGCTGGTGTAGACTGTGGAGAACTTCTAGAAGGGTGCAAAGCTCTAGCAGATATCTTTCCAGGTAGTACTACAGAGCCAAGAGGGTGAGGCGTCTCAGGCTCTCAACAGCAACTGAAAACCCAGATAATTACGTGACTTTCCTCTGTTTTCACTACTGACTCAAAATTTTGTTGAAATCCAGTAGGGGTCAAAGACAAGACCTTTGGAGGCCACATTTGGCTAACAAGATTGTGATCTCTGTTTTAGAAGAGCAAACTGTTCCTTTGTTGTGTGAATTAAAATCAAAGAAGGTTGAGAGTGACAGGAAGCATGTTTGTGTCCACAGGCACTGGGAGAGACACTGGCGGGGGCGGGGGAGCAGGACAGTGTATACTTCTCGCATGATTCACTCTCTGTGGGTTCATCTATCCTCCCCTCCCCTGTCGCATTAATTCCACTAGTAAGGAAAGTGAAGCTCAGATGGGTAAAAGGACTTGATCAAGGTCATCATTATCAGTAAAACTATGGCTATGTGTGGGGAATCTGATCCCAGACCTTGTCAATTCTCATTTAGGCAACTTCTCATTATGCTATGCTGTCTCTTAAATCATTGAACACCCCAGGGAGAGTGGTGTCATGTATATCGATATCGGCTTGTGAAACTGTTCGGGCTACTTATTCAGTAACAAAGGAACATAAACTACCCTCAGTTTGTGACGAACTAGCTTCATTTAGAAGGTATGCCTGTGTGACTGGTGGGAAACAGGTAAAGGGCACTTTATACACACACCTGCATTGTTTAGTCACTTCTTACCAAAACTTTGTGAGCTTCCATGAAAATATTTTGAATGTATACCTTTAGTTCATGTTAAAAACTGTAGTGCTATTCAGCAGAATTTTTTTTTTTTTTTAAAAACCCTAATTTCCCATGTTTTTGCTTTTCAAATGTTCTATTTTACTCGGTCAGTAATCTAACCCACAGTAAGTTTCAAATGACTTTTTTATCTGTAGAGAGTGTTTATCAAATTCTTGCCATATTTTTTAACCTTGTATTAAATGCCAACAGGCACTTTACAACTTTATAACAGTTTTGTTAAGTGAGGTCACTAAGAGTGGTGGAACATCTTTTTTTTTTTTTGGCGGTACGCGGGCCTCTCACTGCTGTGGCCTTTCCCGTTGCGGAGAACAGGCTCCGGATGCGCAGGCTCAGCGGCCATGGCTCACGGGCCCAGCCGCTCTGTGGCATGCGGGATCTTCCCGGACCGGGGCACGAACCCGTGTCCCCTGCATCGGCAGGCGGACTCTCAACCACTGTGCCACCAGGGAAGCCCGGTGGAACATCTTTTAGATGATTTTTCCTGATAATATTTATGTGTGATAATGCAGTAATACTCTCTTCATGGTTTTCCTTTCCAACAAATTGTGATAAAGGCTGAAAAAAAGGTTGTGGTCATGGAACAGGGAGAAGTTAATTTGTTCATCAAATCAGAAGTATACCTACCTGACTTAATAAATCATAGCAACTTAGTTTATAAAATATTTTTCAGCTTTTAACATAATATGTACTACTTAGCCTAACCTGAATAACTACAAATACTCTGTGTTTACAATGTGCCTCACGAATGAATGGTAAATTAAAGACAAACGAGAAGATTGATTTGTAAGGTATAATTGCTTGTTGGTACAACAGTGACAGTTTGACTTAATCCATGACTAGGATCATCATTAAGGGAAAGATACTACAAGAGTGCTTCTTCAGGTAAGCACTATATGGCATAATTAAAAATCATTTTTATGTGGGATTTCTCAAACTGAAGAATTTGAACAAACTATCTTTCTTTATATCAGAAATATAACCATTTATATACCATAGATTCAATGAACCAATGTTTCTGAAATATAAGATAAAAAGAATACATCTGGTGTTCTTAATCTAGATCATATGGCTTAGTTTCCTACGATACAAAATATGAATATAAGGAGATATATGTAAAGATGGATCTTGTTAGCCCTGATCCACTTAATACTACTAATGCATCAGAAGACATGTCTCAAGAGCTTTCAAAACCACTCAGTTGCTGTGCAGACATTTCTGCTGCTGATACTGCTATTTCTGATGCGTTAACTTTTTATGAGTTGGTTTTTGTTTTTCACAGCCCATCAATCTCCTACCATCCATGTATGCTTTAGGGCAAAACATATTAAGGTCATCCACAAAATGAAAATGAGGCTTTTATGTTGTAACATCTGATCATCTATTTTTTAATATCTTTTCCTAAAAGGTGCAAGTACAAACACTAGAGTTTTTGTTTTGTTTTGTTTTGTTTTTATAAATTTATTTTTGGCTGTATTGGGTCTTTGTTGCTGCATGCGGGCTTTCTCTAGTTGCAGTGAGCGGGGTACTCTTCATTGCGGTGCACGGGCTTCTCATTGCAGTGGCTTCTCTTGTTGTGGAGCATGGGCTCTAGGCACGCGAGCTTCAGTAGTTGTGGCATGTAGGCTCAGCAGTTGTGGCTTGCAGGCTCTAGAGCGCAAGCTCAGTAGTTGTGGCACACGGGCGGGCTTAGTTGCTCCGCAGCATGTGGGATCTTCCCAGACCAGGGCTTGAACTCGTGTCCCCTGCACTGGCAGGCGGATTCTTAACCACTGTGCCACCAGGGAAGCCCCTAACAGTAGAGTTTCGTTTTTGTTTGAAAAAAAAAAAAATTTCTTTTTTTGGTGGGGGAAGGGAGGATTCTGAGGAAGGGGTACAGATACTGGGAGAAAGAATTCTGCAGGAAAATAAAATTCTAAAAACTTTGGACCAACCAAAGTGGGTTGGTCCTTGGGGAGAAGTTTGCAGGCACCAAGAAAGGTGGTGACTAGTGTACCATATGATGCGATTAGTTATATGTTCCTTTACTCCTTTTTTTATACTAGAGAAAAAGCTTATTTCTTTAAGATGCTGAACTTCTAAATTTGCTTTGCTGGAAAAAGGAGAAATCGGAACACGTATCAGTCATTTCTTTGGTTTTCTGATAAATCACCATCTTTTGACAGTAGTATATTTATCTTAGTCATTTTGTGCAATTCTAGAGGCCACTGCCCAGAGGGGCTACTCGGTCCGTGAAAGCTTTTTACGATACTTCAAAAATATTTGTAATTGTCAGTCTCTATCAAAACGGTAAATGTGCCTACCCTAGGACTCTGCCATCACACTTCCAGGTGTCTATCACACAGAAATAACAACAAGATGTGAAAAGATCTGGGCTCAGTGCTGCTCATTACAGTATTATTTGTAAGAGCAAAATACGGGAAATAACTGAGCATCCATTAATGAGGATTGAGTTCATATATTTTGTGACCTCTGTAGAACAGAACAGCATCAATACTCTCACCTGTTAAAAAGGAGGTAAAACCTAATACAGTACCTTGGAAACAGGTCTATTTTTATGCAGTTAAATGGTAAAACAGGAAATTTCATGTATATGCATCTGTCTATATACCTGCTATATATTTTATCATTTAAAGAACTGTATATACATATTAAAAATTCTGGAAGGATATGCATGGAGCTCTATATGGTAGATATTTCTGGAGGGTCAAATTGGAGTAGTTATAGGAAATCGTTTACTTTTTATTTTAAATATTTCAAAAGAAGAAAAATAAGTGGTGAGATGAAGAGTAATTTTTCTTTTTTAAGTGTTTTTTTTTTGCCTTTTACAACTTCTGAAACTTTTCAAACACACACAAAATGTAAATAATATAATGCACAACTGTATAGCCATAATCTACGTGTAACAATTGTTAACAAGCTTATTTTCTATTTAAAAAAATTTCCTCAATAAACATAATTAAGAAATGTTGATGGGAAGGATTATAAAATGACTTGGAAATTTTTTTAACAGAAAAAAAGAAAAGTTTCCTCCCAACAAAAAGAGTTCACTTTTGTTCAACATGTAACTCATCTCTCAGCCATCCTAACACACACCCAGTTCCCACTGTCTACAAAAATGTGTAAGGCTTAATAGAAGCTTCACTAAAAGCATCTTTTGTAAGTGAATCTTTTCTTCCCTTCCTCCACAGATCTTAAAGGCTTGTAAAACATTGATGAGCAGTTAATAATTCTAGAAAATTCTTCTACTACATCTCCTCTCTCATTTACTCATCGTGTCCATTTTATTCCATTACCCACTTGAGATGGTAAGTCTCACCTTAGCTAAATGATCCCTTCTTATGATCCCCTCTACACCTAGCTCTCCATTTTACATTGCTAAATCATTGGTGACACAGCAATGCTACTTCAACTGACGTATTCCACACCAGTTCTGACTGTCCCCACACACCAATAACTGATGACTCAATGTTGTACAACATACTCTCCTAAGAGATTAGGTAGTTCAGGTTCTTGCAAATACAACCTGGCTGTATACTGCCATCTGAACCTTAACAGACAGGTAAATATATTTGTGGAAAATACCTACAAGCATAGGTACCTGCTTTTAATTGGGAAAGCATGAGCCTTCCTTGTCCTGTTCAGTTGCTTGAATACAGCGTTTCACAAACAGAGGGACTTGATTATCACCCCAGATTTGGTAAGTGTGCTAAAGCAATGTTTCTCTCCACACCCCACAGCCTCACAAAGATGGTTATTGGGAAAAGAACAGATTTCTCCGTCTTCACTTTGTGCCTTAGCTGAGCGGCAAGGGACAAAATTCTCACCTTTTCCTTTCCCTGACCCAGAGACAGATGTGCACTGCAATTAAGGAAAGAATTCTTTGAAGTACTTAATGTCAGAATACTGTATTTATATGAAATTTTAAATGTATGTTTCAGTATCTTTTAAATATGAAGCAGAATTTGGGGAAAAAAAGTCTGACTCTTTAAACCTAGACTCTCCAACAAGAATAAGTAACTTAAAATGTAAACAGATATTTCAGTCACAAGGTGAATATCCTTAAAGGAAAGTAGAACTAAGAATCAGTGAACTAAGCAATATGTTTCCTTTACCTTCTGAAAGACCTACTGAATTTCAAGTGATAATGTTAGTTTGACATTTTGTCATCTACAACAGACCCATCAGAAATGGAAATCAATTTGCTTTCATGAACAAGTTCTGTGCTAGGGGCTGGTTATATAAATCACAGGTTTCTGATTCCATTGAAAATCCTGGCTTCTTAATTCCCTACTTATGCACACCATTAAGAAACACTGTCAAATTTTGTAATGTTTGTGGATAATTATATCCCCAAAGGTATGCTGTATATAAAAGCACATTTCAAAAAGGGAAGGGCAAATGGTTTAAAATCCAAAAAAATAAGTAAAAATTTAAATTGTTTCCTGTGCAACACCTAAGAAAGGTGCTTTAGAATAAAAGGATCATTTTATTTCATCATCCAGGAAAGCCCTTGGTTATTCGTGAATCAGGGAGGAAGAAATAGCACAACATAGATACTTGGTTAACAATCCCAACTTCTGATCTCATCCCGTTGGCAAGTAATTGAGGAAATTCATAGCCACTGGCTGGAATCCATCCTGGCTGAAGAAAACTGTAACGTTTCTAGGAATTTCACATTGACAGCTAGGTACAATTTTCTGTGTACACTGGTCACATTTTCAGGACAGCAGGCCACATCACAGAGCTTGGGAGGCACGTAGACTATTTCAACAAATCAGGCTTAAGCAGACTGCTTACCTGAGTACAACATAATGCTGCCTCAGTGAACAGATGTGCAAGGATCTTGGGACAGTTTCTCCTGTCCTATTCTCTTCCTCTACTAAATCCTCTCTCCTTTTTACTGTTTGCCTACTTTATTCTACTATCCATTTGAGGTGAGAAGTCTAATCTTAGTTAACTGATACCTTCTTATATACCTAGGTCCCCATTTTAATTTGGTAAAGTCATGGGTGATATAAGCTATGTCACTTCAGTTGTAACCTTCATTCTCCTTTCCAGTGACTTATATAGAATTTAGCAGGTTCTCTCTATAAATGGATCTCATATTCCCACATACATTGGGGAAATTAGATTCTTTATAGAATTCTTGAATGTGGAGGTGTCTTGGTTAAAGGCATTTATATTTCCCTACCTGCAGCCACCAGCACTCTGCTAATAATCCTTTCTACACAGTTGCCACTCATGCGTTTATGCCTGGAAACATTCTCTGATGGCGCTGGGGGTGGTGAGGGATAGCACTCCCACTGGCTCTCTTCTTTTGGGGCTACCATCGCCTTTATACTCAGCCTTTTAAATTAATTCCCATATAGGAGATTTTCGGCCATGTGAAAATTTTCTTTTACTTTTTATGCTGATGAAGGTATATCTTTTGCTTTTTAAAGAACAAACCTCATTTGAGATAGAATTTTAAAAAACAACCCACTTCTATGATGACCTGTATAGCCACATTAAAAAATGCCAGGCATTTCTTTTAACTGAATAGTTTCTAGTTACTATGACATATCTACATGTAAGATAAAAAATACGCTAAACACAATAAACTGTGTATTTTCAATTCAAAGCAATTCACTGCGAATGTGTAGTTTAATAAAAATAGAATATCCATTGACACACAAAAAAACTTTCAAACAATTGGGGTGCAATACTACCATCAAATTTTAATCAAATAGACTGCTTAGATCAGCTCTTTAATTTTGTCCATTATCATTAGGTATTAAGACAGTGCCACTCAGTTTTATGTTTTTACCTCTCTCTACTCTTTGTTATTTGGCATAAGTAAGATTTAGGTGAAAGAAAGTAAAATAGAGCTAGCCTTGAATTAACAATGCTGTACAAAATGCCCCTCAGCAGGAATAATATTTTTCCTCTGTTGAAGCAGTTAATGTTCTTTAATTTAAGAAACAGACATGTTTTTCTTATCCTCAGTCACTTAGTGTGTCTCCCCAGTAAGAAAGCTAAATTGGTCAGTGAGATTTAGTTTCGGTAATATTTTAAAAGATACAAATTTTTTCCTCATTTTGTTTTTCTCCGTCCCTTCCCCTTTCTTTCAGAGTAACACAGACACAAATTAATAGGGGAATCGAGAAAAAAATGTATTCTTTCCCAATGGGATGGATGAGGTAACATCCATCCATCCATCCATTCATTTGCTTTATAAGATGAGAAACTGAATTCTTCTTTCCAGATAGGTGTCATGGAAAATAATCAACCATGCTAAGCCCATAAAAATGGTAGATATTCTTTTATGTATTTATTTATTTTTTTGCGGTACGCGGGCCTCTCACCGTTGTGGCCTCTCCGTTTGCGGAGCACAGGCTCCGGACGCGCAGCGGCCATGGCTCACAGGCTCCGGACGCCCAGCGGCCATGGCTCATGGGCCCAGCCGCTCCGCGGCATGTGGGATCTTCCCGGACCGGGGCACGAACCTGTGTCCCCTGCATCGGCAGGCGGACTCTCAACCACTGCGCCACCAGGGAAGCCCCCGGTAGATATTCTTAAGAGTATAGTTTTTCCAAAATTTGAAGGGAAATTTTTTTTTTTCTTTTTTCCACCCCACTTCAGATTTACACAAAGAATGCAATTTCCTTTCAAGACATATGTTTTGGTGAGTCTCAAAAATAGTAGAGTAAAAGAGGAGGACAAAGAATTGTTTGAAATAAAGTGATCTATTCACCCCTCAAGGCGATATCAACGGGGCTGTAAAACTTTCAGTAAACACTGTGTTATGGACAAGAGGAGTCATGCCTCTTACCTGGTGTTTGGAAATTAAGGCGCCTCAGTTCTACTGGGTCTGTTGGATGGTGTGAAGGGACCTCCTTACTGTTTGGTATGCTGCTCTTTCTAGAATCAGACTCTGCCCTCTTCCTATAGGGAGAGAATAAAAATTTAAGAGTAAGACAACCAAAAAAATGGAAACAGATTAAAAAAAAGCAGAGTTATGCCCCTCCTAACCCCCCACCCCCCATTTTCAGGTTTAAAACTTTTTGACTTTTGTGACTTCGTTCAGATAACTTTTTTTTTTTCTTTCGGTACGCGGGCCTCTCACTGTTGTGGCCTCTCCCGTCGCAGAGCGCAGGCTCAGCGGCCATGGCTCACGGGCCCAGCCGCTTCGCGGCATGTGGGATCTTCCCAGACCGGGGCACGAACCCGTGTCCCCTGCATCGGCAGGCGGACTCCCAACCACTGAGCCACCAGGGAAGCCCTGTTCAGGTTACTTTTTTCTCTCCTAGCGTACAGTATTTCCTCAGGTCCGAAATTTTTAAGTGGATCATCTCAAAGTCCTCCTTTATCTCTGGATTTAAATAATTCAGTGATTCTGCCTTTAGGCTTAAGGAGGTGTTGGTGAGATAGGTTTGGAAACTTGTTTAGCTTTTCTCCCTCATCCACTAGTTCTATTTGTGAGGGATAGGATAGAGTAACCCTAGTAACCAATACTAAAATTGTGGTTACCATGGGAAAAAACTCATAGAAACTACTGGGCCTCAAGCTAAACAGCTAAATCTGCCCCCCTCCTTTTCCCTTTAGGATACATGACTGGGGGCTACCAAGTGGATCTGCCCTGGATTTTCCCAGAACCAGATAAATACAGTAAGTGCATTTCTAAGATTTCCAGTTAACCTAATACCTGGTAGGAGAATCAGGACCACACAAAACCAACATCCCTTTTCTCTTTTCAAATCCCAAGGAAAAAACAGTATCAGCTGTTTATGGTGTCAGGCTAACTCTCTTTGCTTAAGGTGTCATAATGTAATTTTAATAAATGTCTATGCAAGAAATGTGAGGTTTTCTCGTAAGATTTCTTTATCCTTTTTTTTTTTTTGCCCCCCAAACAAATAATCACAGAGTAGTAGCTAGCTATTTTCTTTAAGGTTGAATTAGATTAAAAATTCACTTAACTAATGGAGAACTTTTCAAACAGTGCTTTATTCCAAATACAGATTCCAGCAATCTCCAGGCCGGAGGCATAATCCTAGCATCTCACCCCTTCTCAGAGCAAAGGCATTCTTATTTGGAGAAAGGGTGCAGCAGTATTTAGGAACTCTCCCTTTCTCTTTTTGATATGACGGTGGTACAGCTCGTTAGTGTTGCTGTGGCAGTGGGCTCTCATTCAGTGCCACCCAGGTCGTTCCACGGTTAGCCAGAGGGCTCCTGTTAAATAGCCTTTCTTTCCATCTCTGCTCATCTGTATAGAATAAAACCAACCAGGGGATGAAGGGCAGATTGATGTGAAGGGAAAGCACACTTGATTTGCTCAAGTGCATTGCCTTCAGCAAAACATCCTCAGTGGAATGAATATTTGGGGGTGAGTCCTGTTAGACACCTTGCTCTCTCAGAACCTTGGATTAACCTGTCTCAGGCTTCTCTGTTTCCACCTAAAAGTGTCAGGTATAGCCTTAGGACTGAGCATACTGCCAAGCCCTACTACCAATCGGAGGAAAGCAGTGAGTTGGAGGCATGCCAAAGGTACTGGCAGCTCCAGTTATATGGAGTAGAAAATGAGAAGGAAAAGGAAAAGAAGAGATGGAGAACTGGTCCGAGAGATATGAGAAGGAAGAGAAAAAGGGTCTAGGAAGACAATGGGAAAGAAGGATATGATGACCACTTTCACAATAGAAAATGTCACCGTGTTTATGCTGGGGGTATGTGCCTCACAATACAGAGAGACGTTTTACTCTCGAAGATGCAGGATCTAAATGGGTTAATGAAACACCGCCGAGTGTGGCCAATCAATCCCACGTGTGACAAACATATGGTTGGTCTTCTCCAAGTAATCCCAGTGGCCCTTTTCGGGTTTGGGTCTTTTCACACAATTTGGCACATGGCTTTACTGATGCGCCAGATCCCATGACTGAAAACTGGATTTTTATCCCTTTTCAAAGTGGCTCTACAGTCTTTCTTGCAGGATTACGGAAACCACATGAAGAAATATCTGGGCAAGGAGACCCTCACTCTTGCAGATATTGTGGGACACCCTCCTTATCTTCCTTTGTGCTGAGGCCAGGCTGAGTGATGTGAGACACAGGGAAAGAAAGAATACTCTCTAAAGACATTTACTCAGTTTCTCTGGCGCCAGGAAAGTTGAAAATGCCATCTTGTTGCCCGACGAGTCTCGGAAAGCCCAGAGCATGGGGACTGAAGTTACAATTCATAATCGTAATAAACGGGAGGGGTGTCCCGACATTTAATAACTAACATCTCCCTCACCTAATCTGTCCAAGTAAGATAATCTCCAAGAAATCAGACTCCAGAAGTCCTAGCCAGCTAGGAAAAGCAGCTGTTTAAATTTTATTTTGCTTCTTTTAGTTTTGATGATCACAACAGGGGTGATTCCGGCTGCCCACACTCTTTATCGCATTATTTTTAAACAGAAATGTGTTAAAATGTTTGTTTTCCAACAAAGAATTTCTAAGGAAGATTTGCAAGATGAAGAGTTTGGTCATCATCAGTAACAGTGGTCATTTTTAAAAACTGAATTTACTGTTGCAAGGTACTAAATGGTGTATAATGATCTAAATCAGTCCCAACAGGAACGTAAGGAGTAACATTTTTTTTTTTTTTTCTGGTAAGTTTTCAGAGGTCTCATTATTCTCATTTTCGTCTACTGATAGAAAAAAAGCAACAAATAGTGACTTGAACCAGATTCTGAATTTTGCCTCGCTGTTTTCTTTTTTCTATTAGGATTATAAAGCCCTAGGGTAAGTTTATTTCTCACAGTGAGAAGTATCTACCACGTGCAGGGGTTATCTGGGTGAAAAGAAAATAGAAGATCACATGACATTTCAGATATGGCAGAAACTGCTAATACCATAAAAGTATGTGTTTTTTGGGGGGCTGTGAATACTGTACAACAAAAATGCTGCTCTGTGGTCTAAGCGGGGTTTTATTTTCACTTATTCTCACCTGGTTCTTATCTACAGGTAAAGTGGGGAGAAAAAAACAAAAGGATGATCTTGTGGCAGATCATATATATCTATTTACTTGGAACAAAGATATTCAGACATACGAGTACAGGCTTTTGGAAGAAATATATTTATTTGAATATTCATAGAGATGTCAAAGAAATCAATTGGGACACTTAACGATTCTGACATCATTAAGAATGGAACCCCAACTCTACGACTATTGGTGTGAATCTCCTTGGGTAAGTCAACTACAAACCTTCTTAATTTCTTCACTTATAAAATAGAGAAGGAGTGTTAAAAGATGATATCTACTTTGTGGCCCATTTCATTTTAATAGAACGAGAAGGTAGTGATGAAATTGTGAAATGAGGACAGTGTTGTAATGAGAAGGTGGATCTCTGAGTGTATTAACTAGAGTCAAAGTGTTTTGGTTTTGGGCTAGAAAAACTATTTTGCATGTGTTTCCTGCTGGATTAATGGCAAGCACACCTTCTCAGAGATAGTCTGAGTTTCCTGCCAGTGAAAGTGTAATAAGTGATTTTAGGGACAGTAATACAGCAGTAATTCTCAAACTTTGGTATGCATCGGAGTCGCCTACGAGGGCTTGTTTAAACGGCAGGCTGCTGGACCAACTCCCAGAGTTTCTGATTCAGTAGTTCTGGGATTTGGGGGAGCCAAGAATTTGTGTCTCTACCAAGTTCCTAGGTGACGCTGATGCCACTGCTGCTTGTCCAGGGGCCACTCCCAGAGAACCCCTGTAATACAACATTGGGAGGGAGGCGGGTTAGAGGAGCATTGAGATCCTTTTCTTAGTTTAATCAGGAATTCATATATAGACATCTAGGTATGTGTTAGAAAGCTGCAGGGTTAGCTTCGACTGATCAACAAATAAGCAGTATAGGGATTATTATTGTTATTATTGCTAGTATTATTCAAGGCTGGAAGACAGGGAAAATAATTTGGAATTAAATATAAGTTTTCACTAAGGCACTGACATCAACATTAGCAGGGTGTGAGAATGCTAGTATTCCTGTACACAGTGTCTTGAGATCAAACTTTCAGTAAAAACAAAAGAAAAATGGCTTACATTAACACATACAGATGCTCATTTAACCTTGACTACAAACAAAACTCAGACTGGTTTTAGTACCTTCTAAATTTGGCTTTAAATACTCTAGTCTTCATATATAGACAAACTATTTCCCCCCAAATCATTTTAATATCAAAATTATTTTATATATCTAGGCTTCGTCCATCTTCCCCTTGCCAGTTGCATCTTTTATATCCAACCTCCACCCTCGCCCCCTCAATACCTCCAAAGTCTACCCGTATCTTTTTTTTTTTTTTTTGGACTGAGCATGAAAGGGGTTCTCTATTCCTCACCTGTCAGGTTTACTGCTCCATTTTAATGCAGCAAAGAAAGAAAAAGAAAGGCTAAATGTTAGTTGGCCAATGGTAACAAGAGTAACCATGACAACCAAGATTTAACAGTGCTCAGAATCAGGGATATATAACACATTAGAAAATGATAGCATATCAAAATATTTAAAGGCCTCTAGACATGAAGCAAATGGGAGACATGAGCGTACATGGCTAAGCAAAACATTTGTGTGTGTGTGTTAGTGTCAGACTCGCTTTCATTCATCAATCCACAAAACACTGCCACAATTAATTATATCGCAGGAAGTGTTTGATGGTAGAGATATAATTTGATTTTTACAAAACACGCCATGAGACAACTGCTACTGTACTTAATGGGAATATGACCTCATTCCATATAAGAAATTTAGTTCATTTAAGAATCTTCAGTTAAGAGATACAGTATTCCTTTAATGATTTAAAACACCTGCAAATTGCATTGACCTGCACAGAAATCTGCACAATTGCATAATACACCACCAGATTACGAAAGTGGCAGAAATGATTTCTTCAAACACCTTTTGACAAGTAAGGTGATCGTAAGTTTTTTCTTTCTAGTAAAAGATTAAATACATTTTCAGTTTTGGAAAATATAATATTCATCATTATAGATCTACAGAGCATGACCCATTTATATAGCTGTGCTAATCCAGAAAAGTATTTTTATTACCGGCCACTGACATGACAGGTATTTTCCTAGTCACAGAGGCGCTGCTGTCTGTGAACACTTGCAGCTCATTCTCATAGACACTTTCACCTGTGATAATATGTGTATTGTTTAACCATGTCCTTTGGGCAGAGAGTATAACCTTCACCTGAAGAGAATTCATCTAAACGGTCTTCATGTTGAGGCCAATTGCAAAGTGTTTAGGGAGTTCTCAAGTGCGAAAAATAAAGGTGCCAGGTCCACTTCAATGCGAATGACATAATACACACCCATATTGCTGGAGGATCTGGCTTTAAGGCAATCCAGTCCATTTCTTTTCAAAAATACAAAGTCCACCTTTAAATTGTACAAACACACACATACAAAGTGAATAATGAAAATGATATCAAACACACAGGTTCTTCTTTTTATTCTTAAAATAATTTAGCTGGTTGCACCAGGCTTGTAAAAATTCCTACCAATGTCCTCAGCTTGCTTAGTTTTAATCCGTGAGGTCATCAGTGAATCAGTTGTAGGAAAAGCTATTCCTCTGAGAGGAAGAGAAATACCTAGTGAACTGCCAGTTCTGTATACGAAAAGGCTGTTGAATATTAGGATGAACCAGTGCATGGCGTGCGCTTCACTCCCTCTGCCACAGCAATGTCAGCCTTGCTGCACACATGGGTACATAGCTGGTACCAATATCTAAGTTTGAATTCTTTTGGAAGTGGTGTATTTAAATTACAGGCTGAGGGTTTTATTACAGCTCTTGCCAGTCAAGATGAACGTGATAAGCAGTGATGGAGTAAACAAGAGGAGGGAACTGAGTGTATCACTATTGGACTTGTGTAAATTTGATTATTCAGTAGTCCCCTGTACCATGCACTCTACCGGGCACAAGGAATACAATGAGGAATAAGACGGAGTCCTTGACCTACAGTTTAGTGGGGGGAGAAAGCCAAGAAAATGGGCAATGGCAGTGATGGGGTAGGTTCTATAATATAGAGAAGTAGAAAGTGCTCTAAGAGCGTACAGCAGGGGACCCTAAGGCAGCCTGAACTGGTACAGCACAGAGGACATGAGGAGGACAGTCACTCAGAAAGGCTTTCATTTAGTAAGCGGATCTTAGCTTAGCTTATTTCTAAAAGGTGAGTTAGGTTTTGCCAGGCCGGAGGAGTGGAGTGAGAGGAAAGGCTTTCCAGGCTTAGGGAAGGCATTGCCCAGAGCGGGGGGGCGTGGCAGCCCATTTCTTCATAGCATCTCAGAATAGTCTGGACTGCATTGCTTTCTTTGATAACACCTTGGAAATATACGTAGGGTTGATACAAAAAGACGACTTAAAGAGGCAGAGCCCACAGGGAGCCAATGTTGGATCTGGGAAAAGGTGAAAAAGCCAAAGTCTGTATTTTAGTCACAGCTACCTCATGGTCTTCACACATAAACTAAACATCTTGGGGTGGGGATGGAAATTATTTACTCTCTACAGTGTCCACCCACATTAGACTATTACTATTCAAGAATGTGAATTTGGTCTAGACCATGCCTTAGCGCTTTCCAACCTCCTAATCCATTTTTTTTTTCCTTCCATACTACACGGTAAATACTTCTCAGCCATCTTGAAATGCTCTTCGTAGAGTCAGTCAGGTTAACATTTTATTTTAAGAATATTTTCTCTAGGAATAATTCCTGGACAGTTTTAGAACCAGCGACTGAAAAGCCTTACATGTGTAGCAGATGTGCAGGGTAGATGAACATCAAAGAGCATTCAATTGCTTTATGGATTCTTTTTTCTTTGTAGGGGAGGATAGATGAAGGGCACCATGGAGTCATTTAGAAAACTTACACATGCACTGGAGGCAGAAATAATATAGTATTAATTCTGTTACTTGGTTTTTTTTAGGTTCTCAGATTAAAAAAGTCAGTCAATTATCTAATCTACATACTTATTTTCTAAAAGTGAAGAAACCGAGGCCAGGAGTGGTAGCATGAATTTCTACCCCATTTAGCCAGCTAGTCACAGAGCTGGGACTTGAACTCAGGTTTCTTGCTTCCTAGTTCAGTATTTTTCTAAACTTTGCTACCTCTTCTCTCTGCAGTTTAAATTGTTAAATCATTGTATGTATCACATATAGAGTACCGGATTTCCAAAAATTCCTAGTGCAAGGAAATTAACACTAAAGACCTACCAAACACGTTTTACTATTCTGATGGCCCTCTAGGCCCTTACAAAGGCTCCGTGACATGTTTTATCATTGATTATCAATATATTATAGTTTTCAAATGATTAAATTGAAAACAAAGTCAAATGAATAGAATGTGAAAGTGTGCTTTTCCATTTTAACATAATTAATAGGGATAAGTCTCAAAGTCTCCTCGGAGAGCTCAGTGAAATGTATTTGTTTATATGGACGAAGCATCCACAGCTACAGACCCATTCCTAACAAACACAAGTAGTCTTGTAAACAGGTGTGTATTACCAACAGGATATATGTGCGTCACCAATATTTTATACTCATTCCCGACTCAAAGTATTATTTGCACACAGGAAGTGAAATAATACTTTAAAAATAATAATGCTGATAATAATAATACATTCCATTCTGAGTCATTACCAGTGACCTATGTATAAACTGAAAGGCACCTAAGAAGAGGGATATAGTGTGTTTGTTTGTTATATAATTTTCTTTGCTCAGGATCCAAGCTATTAAAGACACTATTCATTGCCTACAGAAGATTTCCTCTTGAACTGTTTCATGATAATCAGGAAGGACATTGTTGGGTCTACTTGAATTTCAAGTCAGGAATGTTCTTTACTGCTGAAGCAAGCATTTCTATTTCAGAAATGCTTCATGGGCTTTCAGATGGTTAGCTAAATATACTTAGCATTCGAGGATGTGTGCATTTCCCAACAATTGCATTAGACGATGCTTACATATGCACACACTGAAATGCAACTTCAACAGTCATAAAAATCTTTAAATATGATGCCTCTTTTTGCAGGATTAGGAAAAATTATAACTGAGTTTATTTTTTTCAAGCACGTGTGGATAAAGAAAACTTTAAAAGGATTTCTAGCGGGTTGACCAGGAAAACCCCGAGCGAACTTTTTGGCCAACGCACGCATGACTTAATGATAGCCGGATAGAGTCACCACTTAAAAAAAGGTAAGCATCTTGTTCATTTTGAGTAATCACACAATGTCACGTGATATGATCTAGAAATGCAACTGTCAGCCACCAGTTGTCTTCTGGTCTGACTCCCACAGCAGGATGTTACCACTTAAATGAATGTTTCACAGAAAACAATTAGAATTCTCTTTTTACTTTTTTCTTCTTGTATTCTCTTCTGGTAATAAGTGCGGTACCTGAACAGCAAAGCTGTTGCTTGGACTCGGACTCACATAGGATCTCTTACTGTTCTGGAGTATGTGGGACCTCACACTTCCTGCCCTTTAGCTCTTACGTAAGAGAGAAGGGATCAAATACAAGAGCACACTGATAAGATACAGACTGGGATGGGAAGATTGAAACCATCAACTAAGATGTTTGGGCCTGTCAAGCAGTTGCTTTTTCAGCTATTATTTTATGGAGTGGACAATTTGAGTGATGGCAGTGATCGGGAAGAATAATGATGGATTTATTTTTTTTAATTCTAGAAAGGATAGGTGATTTAATGGGCTATGGTATGAACTTCTTTAACTAACTTGTCCTTTTTTTCTCAACTCTGGAATAGAATGGAATACAGCCTCATAAGAGAGAGTTTTGCAAGGGAGAAGTGTCTGTCTTGAAAAGTATGTTTTTGAGTCAAAAGAAGAGCTTATGAAAAAAGAGCTATTCCAAGAACAAAGGAATGCAGGTAGGAATAATTAATGTAAACCCAATGAAGGGAGATATACGGGTGGGAAAAAGAGATAATGAAAATAAGATATCTTGTCAGATTAAACATGTGAGCAAGCATCAAAATGAAGACATTCTCATCTAATTTTGAAGGTCAAGGTTATAGTGAGGGAAGAAGAGAGAAAAACTATCTTGCAGTAGAAGGAAGAGAGTAACTTCACAGTGGCATTCCGACAGATGACACACTACAAAGGAAACACAGATTAAAGGTTCATGAAAATAAAATTTGGAATGGAAGAAAAGAAAAATTGATATAAAGGGAGAGAGAGAATTCAGAATTCAGTCATTCTACATGTTTAAGAGAGATGTTAATTGTTAAAATTTTATACATTATTGTATTTTTTAGGTCAGAAAGGATTAAGGGGAAGAAGAATTACTCACGTCTTCTATCCAACTGCTTAAGCAGTGACCTAGGGGAAGAAATCTTGCTTATGTGTAATGGAGGCAGAAATGGGATTGACAAGAGTGGATCAGAAAACACAGGTAAATGTGGGTTATTTGCATCCCACCTGTGGTCAGACACTAAATCATATGGATACGTGGGGGTATCAAGACTAAGGTTATATTTTTTCTAAAGGAAAATGGTACCTTGCATTTCCTCTTGGACACAAATGGGAAAGGGAAAAAGTTCATCCTCTTCCTATCTTTTCTTTCTTTGCTCTTCTATTTTTAGCCACTTTTGCTAACTTTTGAAAATAGCCACAGGGGTGGGGGGAGGGCAGGGAATCTCAGCTGACAAGCAAGTTAGTTAGACTTATGAACTGGACGCAAATGTGCCAACTTGATCTGAAACAATCCAGTGTGAGCTTCCTTGGGACTATCTGCTTGTGAATGTAGTAACATCTCAGCTGTCATGCAAAGCGCTCATTCTGCATAAGTAAGTAAGTATCTCAGAAGATGGAGGTTGGGATCTATGCCTGCTGGGCAACAGAGTCTATACCACATGGTGAATGAGATTTTAAATAGCTGAGTCTTTACGTTTTGTTCTAACGCTAATGGACACCGTTTTGTCCAGTGATTATTGGAAGTATTTCTACTAAGATCAACCACACAATGACCCTAGAAGGATAATAAAGTCTTTGCAATAGAAATATGGGGCAAACCTACCTTTTATAAAGAAGAATAGCTATGACAATGCAGATGATAAAGACCACTGCAAGGACAGGACCTACAACCCAGATCAAGCCTTCTTCTTCGTCTGTGATTGGCTGTGGATCCAAATCCATTGACACAACAGGATCAGAGTAAGGGCTGGTTGCATACATCTTCTGAGGAAAAACAGAATCTGTGTTAGTTAGTTAGAAAATAATGCCTTTCTAGAAAGTATCTTGAGCATTAGAACATCGTGGATTTGATAATAAGTGTGTAAAATAAAAAAGGAGGGGAGAGAAAGGAAGAAAAGAGGTTTTGTAATCGAAATTTCCTTTAAAGTATTTTACAATAAAATCATTTTTGATGGTATAAATTACTCCATAGATACTTTTTCACTGGGATCTATATGTGGCATATTAAATGATCTTATGAAGGACCAGTCAATTAAGCAGTCACAAAATGTTCAATGAGCATTTACATTGTGCCAATGTGTTACATGCAATGAGAAAAATACAAAATATTATCGGTCCAGCAATTAAGATATCATCACTCACTCAGCTGAGACCAAATTACAAGAAAGTAACATTTATACAGCAAATTATCGGTATTGCATTAAATTATGTAAGTAGTCCTACGTACTGCACCTTTGTAAGAAAATGAAGGCCAAAATCTACAACTGCAAAAGAAAAGTCCAGTGTTCAAATTATAACTGCAACACGCATGAAAGTGATAATGATATGGCTTTTTAGAAGATAACATTTTGAGAACTTACTTAAAAGGATTTAGCATATCTATTTAATTTTATTACAGTACTGCTCAGAGGTTGGTATAACAGAAAAGGAAAACCTTAAATACACTGTGGGAATGTAAATTGGTACAGCCATTATAGAACACAGTATGTTGGTTCCTCCAAACATTAGAAATAAAAGTACCATATGACAAATCCCACTCCTGGGTATATAGCCAAAGGAAAGGAAATCACTGTCTCAAAGATACCTGCATACCTGTGTCCTCTGCAGTATATTCACAATATCTAACACATGGAAGCAACGTAAGTTTCTTTTTATGGATGAATGGATAAATGTGGTTATCTATAGACACAGATACATACACACACAATGGAACATTATTCAGCCATTAAAAGGAGAAAAAAAGGAGAAAATCCTGCCATCTGCGATGACATGGATGAATCTGGAGGGCTTTATGCTAAGTGAAATAAGCCAGACAGACAGAGAAAGACATATATTGTATGGTTACAAGAAGAATGAGTGAGTTCTGAAAATCTAAAGTGCAGCAAGGTGACTATAGTGAGCGACACAGAACGGTATACCTGAAAGTTTCTGAGAGTAGATCGTAAACATTCTCACCATACACACGAAACGAACAAACAGTTAATTTTCTTGAGCTTGGTAATCACAGAGTCTGTGTATACAGAACTATATAGAATCATCACATTGTGCATTTTAAATATGTGCCACTATATTTGGCAATTATTCCTCAATAAAGCTGCAAAGATATATATATATGGAAAGTCACTTGGTGAATGAAGGGACTGCATATGCATGAATTGTTTCTATAATATCTTGTTTTGTTCTGTCCTATTTTAGACTCGCTCAGAAAAATATTCTCGTGACTCTGCCTCTCTTTAAAATACTATTTTTCCCACTAGAGACCAGTCCACATTCACGAGCTGCCCCACATGTCTTAAGAACAAACAAACAGCTCACAGCTCAATAACAAAAAAAACCAAACCACCCAATTAAAAAAACAAACAACCCAATTAAAAACTGGGCAGAAGACCTAAATAGACATTTTTCCAAAGAAGACATACAGATGGCTAAAAGGTACATGAAAAGATGCTCAACATCACTATTAGAGATGCAAATGAAAACTACACAATGAGGTGTCACCACACACGGGTCCAAATGGCCATCTTCAAAAAGTCTACAAATGCTGGAGAGGGTGTGGAGAAAAGGGAACACTCTTGCACTGTTGGTGGGGATGTAAATTGATACAGCCACTATGGAGAACAGTATGGAGGTTCCTTAAAAAACTAAAAATAGGACTACCATATGACCCAGCAATCCCACTACTGGGCATATACCCCGAGAAAACCATAATTCAAAAGGACACGTGCACATGTGGATGATCCGCAGGTCCATCCACCCCCTTTCCAGTCTCACACAACCACATTTCTCATTACCTCATTCATGTTCCCCCAAACCGTATCAAGAATTTCTTCCTTCCTCTAACAGTCTCCACTGCTGCTAGAGTTATCCTAAACTGCATCCGTAAAACCTTCAGGAGGCTCTCTAGGGATTCCTAAATAAAAGCTAGACATCTTAGCACGATTCTTAAGGGCCTCCACAATTTTGTTTGAAACTTTCTTACCACATATAACATGTTCCATCACAATAGACTTCTTGCTGCTGCTACCAAAATGCTCTATTCTCTCTCTTTTCTTTAACCCTCTCACAAGTTCCACGACATTTAGCTCCCGCAATCCGACTCCAAGGCCTCACTTAAATTTCGCCTCCATTGAAGCTGCCTCTCCTTAACTGGAAATAATCGGTCATTTCACAAAATGTAGGTAAAAGTCATTTTAACAATTTGAAGTTATTTGTTCCTTAATGGTAGTGGCCAGGCTCTATTTTGGTTTTTCATTTGTGTACATGCCTTATCTTCTTTAATGAAACTATAAACTCCTTGAAGGTAAAGATTTATATACAGTTTGTATGCTTAAAGCAGCAAGTACAGAACTTTGCATTTAGTGGGTTCCCAGAAAATCTCTGTTGAATAAAATAAAATGCTCATTTTTTTTTCAAATGGCTGACATTATTAAAGCACGAGAGAGTATACTCATTTTTCCACTATCGGTAAATATGTTTAATTATTTTCAGTCTGCATTTTTAAACAATTAGCGCATATATTCTGCTTTAAGTAGGACAAGCTCAGCAGTCAATCTGGAGAACACATGCCCACGAAATGCCTGTATGCTATTCTCCCTTTCCATTTTCCTCACTATGTCCAGGAAAGAGATTGAGCAGACTTTTGGATTTTCTAATGCATCTAAAGAATACAAAAACTCAATATGTTTCTAACCTTCTTAGGGGCTGATTAAAAAAAAAAAAACAAAACAAAAAAGATATGTACAGTGTAAGGATTTACACAAAGGGCTTAGCAAATACACTCTATGTGCAAGAAACATGATTCTTTTATATAATTAATTGTTTGTTTTGGTTTAAATTTTCCCCTTTCCATTTTGTAGGTCACACTCACATTGTTTGGGAGACTTAAGTAAGCAAAACTCTCTGATTTGAAATTCTTTACCAAGAGCCTTTGAGATAATAATCTTGGTTAGCCAAGATGGAAATCTAAGCAGAGGTTTTTCCCAAAGTACATAGATTTCCAACCCAAATCAGGAAACAGAGACATGTGAAAATGAAAAGAAAACAAAACAGTAAAATGATATCAGCCTTATGAAAAGTAGAATTTGTTCAGTATGTGGGAGTAATGGAAAAGATTAAACGTTGGGTCACTCTAAACCAGTCCTTTGATATTCTTAATGAGGCAGTTAATTGGGGAAAAGCTCATGTCTTTGTGGGGGGAAGGGGGATATTTTCTGTATGCAAATTATCATCCCACCCTTGGAGTGGTTAGCCACTTTAACAATCACTCTTGAAAATCTGAGGTTTACAAAAGACTGTATCACTACGAGCATTATACTAGCTGGGTACAAGTCTATAAATGCTGGCATGAACACACATAGGAAACATAAAGGAAATACTGTTAGCTTTGACAGCGATGTTGAAAAAGATGATGGAGAAAAGGGGCAACTTAGACAATACATATTTGGGAAGAAATCCTAATTATATAATTAATGAAACAGTGAGATGACATACTAAGGGAAGAGGTGAACTATTCATCAATGGTGATACATTTCAACACTAGTTGAAATGTATCAAGTAGCTGAAATGTCTGTTAGAAACCAGAGTCTCTGACAGTGCATGATCTGATGAGATTCCATTTTTGCTGGATTCTCTGATCTATCTCAGTGCTCTGAACGTGCTTTCGGAAATGTCCTAAAGCTATTTAAAGAAAATTTCTTTCAAATATCTAAAAGTCATTAAAAAAAAGATAAGATGGTTCCAACATTCCATTCCCTTGATGTTCTGCCTTAAAACCTTCAACTAGGAAGAGAAAGCACATCCGTGCATTAAAATTCCAGGAAGCCCATCACTTTGTTTTCAAATGACATCCTGTGCACACACACAAAAAAACCAGGCAGAAAGGCTGCCTTTGTGTTTTGATTTTCCACGAGGGAATTCCTTCAGTCATTTGAAGAGAAGCCCCACTGTACATGCTACCACCTGATGTGGAGAAATCTTTGATATATCTCACACTTCCTATACCGGGGAAGGGACTGGCTCTATCTAGTTGCCACACCTGTCAGTTTTAAGCCCCATTAGAAAGGTATAGTTTTGAATATGTATATTAAATGTTAATGTGAACCGCCACTTCAAAATCTACCTCCCTCCCATCTACAATTTCTCGCCCTCTCTCTCTCCCTCTCTCTCTGTTTTTAACATTCAAAGCAACTGATGCGCAGAATGACATAAGAGCAAGATGAATTACATAAAAGAAGACAACTCATTATTTAGAGGACCTTAGGAATTCTCTGTTTTATTGAATTGTTTTCTAACTTTCTTGGCTTTTCACTGATAAAGTCTCTGGTAAATTGCTATAATTTAAAACCCAGGCTATGCTTGCCTTTTCCTAGATAGAACTTCCCTTGAATCTGGGCAGAAAGCACTATGGGTTCACTGGTAGTTATAGGAGAATAAAATACATACAATCACCCCCCCATCAATATTTTCAAATACTTGGAAATTAACTATGTTTAATCTCAGAGCTTGTTAGTTACTACTGTAATCACACAGGCTAAGATCTACTAGGTATTATGCAACATACCTAATATTAAACATATATTTGAAAACAGTCATTTTAAGAGGATGAGGAAGGAGACGAGCAATGATGGCTGTCACCCTCCTATCCAGATGTGGGTCACATCAAAAGGTCTTAAGAACCATGCCCCTATAAAAAGCATCCAAATTGGAAAGAAAGAAGTAAAACTGTCATTATATGCAGATGACAAGTACTATATATAGAAAACCCTCAAGTCTCCACCAAAAATATTATTAGAACTAGCAAATACATTCAGTAAAGTTGCAGGTTACAAGATTAACATACAGAAATCTTGCTTTTCTATACACTAATAATGAACTATCAGAAAGAGAAAGCAAGAAAACAATCCTGTTTAAAATTGCATCAAAAAGAATAAAATATCTAGGAATGAACTTAACCAAGGAGGTGAAAGACCTATACTCTGAAAACTATAAAACATCGATGAAGAAATTTGAAAATGATAAAAAGAAATGGGAAGATATTCCATGTTCTTGGATTGGAAGAATTAATATCGTAAAATGTCCATACTACACAAGGCAATCTACAGATTCAGTGCAATCCCTAGCAAATTACCCATCGCATTTTTCCCAGATCAAAAACAACACTAAAATTTATATGGAACCACAAAAGATTCTGAAAAGCCAAAACCATATTGAGAGAAAAAGAACTAAGCTCGAGGAATCATGCTCCCTGACTTCAGACTATACTATGAAGCTACAGTAATCAAAATACTATGGTACTGGCACAAAAACAGACACACAGGTCAGTGGAAAAGAATGGAGGCTCTAGAAATAAACCCATGCACCTATGGTCAATTATTCTACTACAGAGGAGGCAAGAACATACAATGGAGAACAGACAGTCTTTTCAACAAGTGGTGCTGGGAAAGCTGGACAGCTACCTGTAAAAGAATGAGATTAGAACATTCCCTCACACCATGTACAAAATAAACTCAAAATGGAATAAAGACCTAAATGTAAGGCCTGAAACCATAAAACTCCTAGAAGAGAGCATAGGCAGAACATTCTTTGACATAAATTGTAGCATTTTTTTTTTTTCTGGATCTCCTAAGGCAAAAGAAATAAAAGCAAAAAACAAAAAATGGACCTAATTAAACTTAAAAGCTTTTGCACAGCAAAGGAAACCATCAACAAAGCAGAAAGATAACCTACTGAATGGGAGAAAAATATCTGCAAATGATGTGACCAATAAGGGCTTAATATCCAAAATATATAAACAGCTCATACAACTCAATATCAAAAAACCAGACAACCCAATTAAAAATGGGCAGAAGTCCTGAATAGACATTTTTCGAAAGAAGACATACAGACAACAGGCATGTGAAAGGATGCTCAACATCTCTAACCATCCAAGAAATACCCATCAAAACCACAGTGAGATATCACCTTAAACCTGTCAGAATGGCTATCATCAAAAAGACCACAAATAACAAACGTTGGCGAGGATGTGGAATAAAGGGAACCCTTATACACTGTTGGTGGGAATGTAAATTGGTGTAGCCACTATGGAACACAGTATGGAGGTTCCTTAAAAAACTAAAAATAGAACTACCATATGATCCAGCAGTCCTACTCCTGAGTATGTATCTGAAGAAAATAAAAACGCTCGTTTGAAAACATACAGGTACCCCAATGTTCATAGCAGCATGATTTACAATAGTCAAGATATGGAAACCACCCAAGTGTCCATTAACAGATGAATGAATAAAGAAAATGTACATATATGCAATGGGATATTACTCAGCCGTAAAAAAAGAATTATGCTATTTGCAACAACATGGATGAACCTAGAGAGAATTATGCTTAGTGAAATAAGTCAGAAAAAGACAAATACTGTATCACATCACTTATACGTGGAATCTAAAAAATAAAACAAACCAATGTGTATAACAAAACAGAAACAGACTCACAAAGAACAAACTAGCGGTTACCAGTGGGGGAGTGGGTTAGGACAAGAGAGGGGTGTGGGATTAAGAGATACAAATGCCAAAACAAAAAACAAACAACAATAAAAAGAACCATGCCCTATCAATTTGGCACTTCATAAACTAGATGTCCATCTAAATTTCCTGTCATTAGGGACACAGCCTTACTTGTAACGAAATCTCAAGCAGACTACTCAGCAGTGTTCAAAGAGTAGGCAGCCTGTTACCACATCTAAGTTAGCGAAATCTCTTGAGAAATAATTAGGGCGCATGTACCTATGTATCCCCAAATAACCAAATTCTGGTGAAAAATGTATAAGAATACCATAGGAAATTAGATGGACGCCATCATAATTAACTTACAGACTCTGCGTGTTCCATCACTGCTAACACAAAGAAGACATATTCTTGACCACTTTGGAGTTGCTTGTTTGTAAATCCACCATAATGTTTTTCATCCCCCAGGGTGAACTCAGTGGGAAGGACATCAAAGTGAGCGGCAATATATGGCTTCAACTCAACTTCTCTCCCATAACGGATGCTTCTGCGTTTCCTAGATATCTCTTTAAGCAGCTTAAGGGAAAAAAGTGGGAAACAGAGAAAGAAATGTAAACAACAATAACCCAATGTAATGACAATTTAATGGGAGAAATTAACTCAGGGCTGGGAACAACCCAAATACAGTGTGTCCACAATACGCGTAGTATGTCAGCATTACTAAATCTCAGTCTCTCTGTCTTCCAAAGGTAAGGCACTGAATTGCAATTGCAAGGCTCAGGCTGTAAACACTGGACGATTAGATCCTTTACTGGTAGTTCACATCACTGTCCACTCTGATGAAATCCTCTCAGAGGACAAGAATGCATTATAACTTGTCTGTGGAAAAAATTCAGCTTGATTCACAAAAGCCCGTCATGCAGGCTTTATCACTTACTATTCAACAAGTAGTACCCTCAGATAAAGCCATCAAAACGTTCAAAGACCAACTTTTTGGAGAGATTAGTACCATTTTAGATTACTTTTAGTAATGAGATAACTTGTATGATGTATATCCCCTCAAATCAGCAGAAATAGAATCTGATGACCAATTTTTAATTGACATTTTAAATAGACATGGTCACTTATTTAACGATTTCTGGCTTGACTTGGTTCCTTGATTAACCATTTGGGATAAAATGGTAAAATTCCTTGCATTTATCATGGCACCGAGTTTTTCTGGAGCTAATAGCTCTCTGGAGATGTTGAATTATCTTGCCAGGCAATAAAGGCAGGGTAGAGAAAAAATAATTTGAATATTACACTGAAGAAAACAAATATAAACACGTACACACAGAAATCCTTCATGTATTTCTAAAAGAAAAAAAGGACAAATTATGGTTTGATACTCTGTTGCTTTGCATTCACTCTTATTAGGAGAAACTCATGTTAATGATATTTCATGACAATTTCAAAATGATGTTTAAGTTATCTCTGTCTGCTTCCATTAAATATTGGTATTTTATAGGGCTTAACAGAGAAAAAGACGTTTATAGCAGTCTGAGATGCCTTTTGATGTAAGGGACAACTTAACTGGTGTTTTGAAAGAATTCTGATTTGTTTTACTATCTCTATAGAAAAGACTATCTGAGAACCTGGTGCAATGAAGGCCAGGCTTCTGTAATAATAACGGCTGCAGACTGTATATATGGCAAATACCAAATCCTTACGTTAGGAACCTGATGGTAAACTACAGTCTCTTCAACACAGAATGTACATGTGCTCAGCTGGTCAAAATTATAACTTAAAAATGTAAAAAATCACCCTCTTGGTTATATAGATAATTTGTGCCCATGTTATTGAATACTTAAAATGTTCTCAAATTTTCTGTTAAGTCTGAGTTTCTTGATACAATTAAAATTACATGAAATGTAAGTTCTTTTATAAAAACCACAGCAGAACTTGTTTAGCAAATTTGGACCATCTGATGATACATTCAGGTAGACTGATCAATTATGGACCAACTGAGTTGTAATAAAGCAAGTCCAGAAACTCAGCACTATCTTTCAATCCTGTTGTCACATTTAGGTCTTATAATAATGATGATAATGACAATAATGCTTTTCTTTGTTAACCAATTCCTAGGTGCCAGGCACCGTTCTCAGGAGACTAAATAGGGCTTAGTTCATTTACTCATAAAAACTCCATGAAATAAGTTATCATTATCCCCATTTTATAAGGGAGGCAACTGAGGCAGAATAGAAAGTGACAATAGTGGATTCAATTGGTGAAATAAAATGAAATTACATGTAAGAGATTTTTTCCAACCATATTTTTATTTACTTAATGGCTGCACAATACCAAAGAAACATAATTGCAACATTTAGGCTAAATTAATAATGTTAACTCTTTTAACTCAGTCTATGCTTAGATATGTAATTTTTGTGCATCTGCTTTCATTAACACAGATAAATGTGTACTTAGATGTCTTTTTCCTAGATTCTTTTAACATGTATTTTTAAAATTCTGATGTAAATATTTAAGATATACTTGAAAAGTCACTACATAGGTTATTGTTGATATGTAGTCATTTATGGGCCATTACTTAGAGAAGGACAAATGAAGTGCAGAAGAGCCGAAAAGCTTTCTGAAGTTGGTTAATCGGAAACATTTACCATCAGTTGTTTATGCAACTGTGTCCCCTCTTCTACTTCACCGATCAAACCCTACCTTGATTTTATTCATATTTCAGATGTAGGCAGGCAACTGTCATAATTCATCCATATCACTGTCATCCCTAAGAGTACCTTTTGCTAGGGTTTCTTTAGAAGACTTCGAGGAAGTACTTTAACAGATTTTAGTGTTTTGGTGCTCCTAAGACCCAATGCTGCCATTCATTAAGGTCAAACCTGGAACATCAACCCTGGCCCTGTAGCTTGCTCTAATCTCTGTAGGATGCTCCCTGTGTTATACTTTAAATGGGTCAAGTGTGCTCAGGTGACACTGAAGTGAGCCACTATGTTGAAGTTCCAACCACAAATGACCACGTTATTTTACAGCAAGCCTTTGAAGTACAATGCGATGAAAAGCTTATGATGTATTACAAGACCTTCCCTGAATTAAATATAACTAACATTTTAGGAGTCATCCTGTCCAGAATTCATTTTGACTATCAATGTCTGCTCTGCCCAGGCTGACCCTGACAACTAAGAGTTCCAGTCTATGAATTTATCATGTGAAGATTATCCCCAGACAAAGGATAAATGAGCTCAGAAGATAATATCGAGAGTGACTCTGTGTAGAAAGCCTCTTTCCATTTTTTATGGGCCTAGGTGTGAGGCATGCATGTGGAAATCCCCTTAGGCTACCATTCTATTTGATGATTGGGGTTTCAACGATTTGAATTATAGGCCTTTCTAAAAAATCACTTGGTCAAATACATTTAAGAGAGGAACACTGCTTTGTCAAACCTGGCAGGACCAAGCTATAGATAAAATTACTACAGTGCTTTTATTATCCATGGTAGGAAAAAAATACCTGTCTGTAGGGATCAGAAACTGGATGAGTAAGCACAAAGTGAGGCCATAGCCTACTTTCATTAGTTCCCCTCCACAATAGTTACAAGATGTATTGGAGGTTTCCAGAAGATATATCAAGGGCTTTAGTTTTCTATCAGAAATAATTTTCATTTTCCAGTCAATGCATATCTTATTTCTTCCACCATTAATTCTACAATGTGGTCTCAATTATATCAGTAAGAAAAGTGGGAAAGAACCCATCCTGACCCCCAAATTTTGAATTAATAAATGTTCTTTATCAAACTATTATACAGATTAATGCACTACAATTTGTGGGATGATTAAAATGACCCTTTGTTATGGGAATCAGCAGCAGAGACCCATAGAATGTAATTGCAAGAAAGTTCAATGTCATATAGCTCTATACTTTAATCCATTAGAACTGATGTGCATTTTGGAGGTTGAAACCTAGCTGTAAAAGAGAATCAGCTTCCTATTACTTACAACCAAATGGCTCCACTTCTAAGCAAAGCTTTTTTTTTAAGGATTTGATGTCATTTTTGGCTTGGATGTTAATTCCTTGAAAACTTTTTTTTTTTTAATAGGTAGAAAGATTCATAGATTTTACAAGCTGCCTTTGCATTTTAAATCCAGTTCCAACTGAATTCTGCATTTCGGCTGAGAACTGATTAAAATAATAAAGACTATGTCAGGATTAACTGATTAGTCACTTGCAGGTAAAACATGCCTTGCTTGTTTAGAGACCAGCTAGCTCATCAAATCGCATATTCAGATGTACTCCTCTGACATCATAAAAAATGATTTTGTTCCTTTATTTTCAGCAGAAAAAAAAAAGTAAAATTTATAACAAATTACTTGACAGCATGATTGAAATGTGTCTCATTTTATACTCCTTCAGTGCTCATCTAATCACTAAGCGGTGACACAAAAGCATAGTCCTAACCTTGAACTCATCTCCCTTTCTGAACTTGATCAAGTTTAACTCAGATAAATGAAGTGGTTGATGATGAAACATACTTCTAGGGATGACACATGTCTGTCAAAAGAAGCTAACAGCCCTGCTCTCGAGATCACAGTCTCCTTAGTGCAGACGTGTGTGAAATAAACATCACTTCCCTGTAATGCAGTGAGGGAATTTCTGCTTTTCCTTGCTTTGTATGCACTAATTTGAGGGACAGAAAATACCTAAAAATAACAGGTTGGGTTATAAGATATAGAACATGTTGTAAATAAATCCAATCAATTAAAATCTCATATTTCCCCTAATGGGGGCCTTTTATATTTGACTTCTGAACTGATTCAATCTAAAACCATGTTAAAATTGTACAGTCTCTCCTGTATAGTCTTTCACAGAAGGTGAAGCCCAGCCATTAACCTGCTGTGGCCCTCTAGGGATCTGGCTTAACACTTTTGAGCACAGTTTTCTCATCCAAACGTAAGTATGTCAAAATTAGATCCTGTTCTATATACTATGCATTTACTTTAAAAAAAAAAAAATGTTCTTTTTGCAAAAAAGAGTACCAAGGTACCTATTGTTAATGTAAGATTTTAGAAATTACTAGTATTTAGTATTTGCTCTGTTGTTTGTACCGTATTTCTTGCTCAGCTCAAAATTCTGTGATTTGTTTTATTTGCCCCTGAAGCTCATGCATTTTTGATTCTGATATCTTACAAAATACAGAATAAAGCAAGTATGTGCTAACCAGCACAATTCTGTCAGAAATTGGTCAAGAACACATAGCAGGTCAAGTGTTGAACTCTGGTGCAAACTGCAACTTAGCATTTTTAACAGCCTCAGCTACCATTGCACTGACGAAGCATACCTTGGAATTCATAGCAATGGTGATTAAGTCTTTGCTGACAATTCACTTCACCTTCCACACCTCTGCATCATGTTTTACAAGGGGCACGGGGCAGAATCTTAAAGCCAACAAAGATCAGATAGGTTGTAAGCTTTACAACAGCTTAATGTCTCTTAATTAAATCAAAAAGCTCTTTGTTGGGACCCCAAGAGGTTAACACACCCGTAGCCGTGAACCTTCTGAGTAGCCAGCTGACCAGCCAGCCATGTAGGAGTCAGCACCCAGATTAGATGCTGAAAGGTCTCCACAGAGAGGAGAGGGCTATTTTAAAAATTAAATAACTAATGAACGGCACAGCCCGAAACACATAGTTACCTCATCTAATTCCATTTCATCTGGACTCTCCCATGGCTTGATAAATTTCCCACGAGATTTCTTCAAAGGCACAATTATTATGTAGTAACCTCTGCACAAGAATAGATAGACAAAAATAAGGTTAGTTCGGAGGGAAAAGAAAATGGATATATCCTTAAATCTTCCACAGACCTGAAGATTGAGACTGAAGGCAAATTATGGATATGGAGTGACTTGTCCATCAATGGCAAATAACCACCTGTTTGTTCAGTTTTAAAAACAACATGGGTAGACATTTATGTGTGACTTCAGTGATCTTGTATGGTAATATCACCATGGTTGACTGACCTTTGCTAGGTATCATAAACAGAGTGGAAATAGTTCGTTAGTACCCCGGTGCTAGACACATACAAGGTGGGTATATTGAAATCTACCACCACAGGCTGCTGAACCAAGAATTTTCTATGACATTAATTTATAAGATGATTTTTTTAAAGAAGATGTGTAATAAAAATTACTCTAAGCTCATCCAAATGCCTACACGATGACGATGACAATGATTTTCTTTATACACCGTTAAAATACATTTTATTTGGATAAAAAGTTAAAAGCATAAAAATTACTCATCATCTCACAATTATATAAAGATGTAAAGGTTCCCCTCTCTTTCTACCCATCAAATTGCAAACCTTAAGGTAGGTACTGCAGACATTTGGAGACAGTCACTACCTAAGGGCTTTCAAAATAGGTCTCAGTATAATACCTCTATAGGAAGGGACAAAAGTAAGCGAGTCGTCACACTGAGAACGGCCAACTACAACTTATGTATAAAGGCTCCTTGTCGCCAAATAGATGTGGGTTATTTGTAAAGTTGTTTTGTAACTTCCGTATAGTGTACACTGTGCTCTTATATTCAGAGTTAGGGACTCTGCTCATACTGATTTTTGGTAGTAACTATACAAGGACTTTGAACATAAGGTATAATAATTGCCACCACATTAATCACTTCCTACTTTTTAGGTATTATAGTAAATGCATAATCTCATTTTGCCCTCTCAAAAATCCTTTAAGGACAGGTAAGAGAAAAAAGACAGCTACACAGAGACTGAATGATCGCTCAAGTTAAAAGAGATAGTAAGGGGATACAAACCTATATATGTAGAGAGAGAGATATAGCTCTTAACTATGGCAATAATCTGCTTTTGTTTCATTTATGGAAATTTATTGTGGAAATGAATACACACACCCCCCTACCTCTGCCTCTCAGGAAAGGGATGAGAACGGGATGGGTGCTATCAAGCTTGTATCACAATATATTACAGAGACTAATAGTACACACAGGAAGGCCTGTTTGTTCTTATCGCAAAGCAAAACGTGTAATAAACTCAGCAAATCCTGTGTGATAATGAACTCTGTTTCCACAAACAGAGTCTGGAGCAGCTCTGTCCAGTATAGTAGGCGCTAGCCCCTTGCGGCTATCAAGCACTTGAGATGTGGCTAGTCTGAACTGACATGTGCTCTACCTGTAAAAGACACTGGATTTCAAAAACTTAGTATGAAAAATAAATGTAAACTATCTCAGCAATAATTTTTTAATAGCGATCACATGTTAAAATGATAATATTCTGGATATAACGTGTTTTGTAAAAAATGAAATTAAAATTAATGACATCTGTTTCTTTGTACTTTTTACCATAGCTGCTAGAAAGTGTAGTATTTCACATGTGGCTCTCGTTACATTTGTTGGGCAGGGCTGATCTAGAGTGTTCCGGTAGAGAATGCGGCATCTAGAGATACATCTGGCCCAGAATTCAGGATCTGCCACTCATGAGCTGTGTGACCCTGGGCTGATCATCTAACATCCCTGAATCTCAGCTGCATATACTGAAATTGAGAGTAAATAATATCAGACTTATTCTGGAGAAATAAAACAAATGAACACAAAGTGCTTAGCACAGTGTGTGTCACGTAGCACTTCACAGATGCCAGCTGCTACTGGCCGGTACTGACCATCATGGTGGGAGAGATGGATCTGAACACAGACACAGTAGGACACAGTGAAACTCCCTGAGAGTTTCAAACTTTTTCTTCCCCCTGATCAATAATTCAAGTCAAACCAGACAACTACAGCAGAATCCGTTCTCCATGGTGCTCTGAGCAACTCATCAGGCTCACGGGGTCACATCACTTAGCCATCCATTTTCTTTCCTACAAACAATGATGACGATCAAGGAGGGTAATGAGAAGGAATAGTGGAGTATGTGAGAGAGGCCAGTATCTTTTATGGTCCAGAGTAAGCTTCCTCCTCTTGCTGTCCTCCCACCACCCGAAGGATTTGCCAAACAGGTCCATCATGTTAAATGAGCATGGAGAAGAATGACAGGGGCTGCAACCTAGCGTACAAAATAACACTGCAGATGGACTTGATAAACACACTTGTCAGGGAACCTCTTGCTTTTCACTACCAATTGCACAAAGTCAGGACAGCTTCTCTTTGCCTAAAGTAATGATACTGCACATGATCAGGGAGCTCCCACTGTCCTCGTTCAGAATCTTGTAAATCAAGGTTAAGCTGATGAATCCTATTAATTTTTCTTCTGCTTTCATACTTTGAGTTGCCGTTCTTGTACATGAAGAAAGAATCCGTTCTGCAGCACTCCCCGACTATTCATTTCATTTGTGGCTCGGATAAGAATTGAACAGCCTTCCCCATAGCAATTAATTAACAGTGTGGCTGGATATCCATAACCTTTTCTCTCCACGGTCACTAAAGCATTCATCTAGAGCAGCCAAAGTGGAGCCTTTCAAAGCAGCTCTCACCTATTGAAAGAAATGGGGTGTTGGGAATTTGGAACTCCTGGGTCCAAATCCATACATTTCAACTGTATTCTCTGCAACTGTGACTTTGTAAAGAACCTCGTATTCGCCATTCCTGAAGCCTAACTTTCCCCTGAGGATACTGCTTTCTTTGCAGACTTCTCACGTGGTGGCTGTTAATTTATCCCTCTTCCTCTGCCCATGAACCTCAGGTTTAGGGTTTGGGTTTCTTTCCTGGTTCACTGTTGCTTCTTGCAGATATTTTTTCCTCTACCCCTTTGCTAAAATCACAATAAGTCCTCCTTTCGGAAGCTCGTACAATTCAGCTATGCTATGGTCTTCTCTTACTGATTTCTGCCATCTACCAACCTCTTCAGAATCTTTCCTTTATGGAAGTTTTTGTTTTGTTTTGTTTTTCCCAGGGTTAACAGTCTTTTTTTTTCCCTCCCAAACTTTGCCATCATTTTGGGTGACTTCAACCTTCAGAGGGCTGGCCCATGCACCACCCAGGGCTCTCAATTTCTTGAGCTCTTCTCTTCCAAAACCCACATCCTCCATTCTGCCTTAGCTAAAATCTGATAGCCTTCCTCTGTGCCTGAACCCAAGGAGCTGAATACAGCTTGGGAAATAATGCACAGGGTAGAATGATGCCATAAGTTCACATTCAGCAAACTCAAACAGGCCTTCAACACTGCCTGGCAACACAGCCACAGCTTCTCTAGTTACCTAGTCCATCCAATCTTCACAGTAAGTTTTTCACACTTTCTCCCCTGGCCTCAAATCTTGGACATACATGCCTCTCCACTAGAAGATGGCCTGCGCTCTTATATACAGAGAAAAGAAAAAGATTTAGACAAGCATTCCCTCGTCGTCTAACAAACTACAAGCCGACCTATATCTGAGTGCAAACCATAATCTTTCCGATTGGTACCGTAGAAGGGCTGACTACACTTTCCAGAGCCAATTACTTTTTCTTGAATTGGGTCCTGCATCTCACTCTCTTTGGATGTCTACCATATACTATACCCCTTGTCTCCCATATATCTCGATTTCTCCATCCTCGTTGGATTCTATCGATTAGCTTTCCATCCACATCCTGCTCCAGTCATCACTTTCTCTCTCTCTCCTACCTCTTACTGCCCCAGTTCTGAGAAGAGCTGTGCGTTCTTGCTGTTCTCCATGTCTTCACCTTCCATTCACTTCCCAGTCAACTGTGCTCTAGCTCTGGCCTCATCTGCCCAACTCACCACCTTCACCTGGGTCGTCAGTATTGCATCAAAAGGAGAATTTTTCACTCTCTTCTTACTTGATCTTTTTTTTGTGGTACGCGGGCCTCTCCCCGCTGTGGCCTCTCCCGTTGTGGAGCACAGGCTCCGGACACGCAGGCTCAGCGGTCATGGCTCACGGGCCCAGCCGCTCCGTGGCATGTGGGATCCTCCCGGACCGGGGCACGAACCCGTGTCCCCTGCATTGGCAGGCAGACTCTCAACCACTGTGCCACCAGGGAAGCCCCTTACTCGATCTTTTATCAGAATCTGCGTATTCATAACACCCTCCATGAAACATGTTCAGTTCTTTCTCTGTACCCAACTCTCCTGGTTTTCTACTTAAATCTCTCACCATGTTAACCTTATTTCTTTAGCAGGATTTATTATCTGCTACCCAGCTTTTCAACGGTGGCGTTCCTCAAGGATCTAGCCAAGGATTTGTCTTTACTTCCTCTTTTCTTCCCATGGGATCTCATTCCAGCTCAGGGAATCAGTTATCCCCTAGATGCAAATGATTTACAGATTGACATCTTCAGCCTGGAACGCTCCTCTGAACTCCCCAAGTTTACCCCCTTCCAACTTTATGTCTCCATTTCTATGTCACAAAAGTACCTCAAATTTACTGTGGTTAAAATAAAACAAAAAATACGCCTCCAAAAGTAATCCTCTTCCAATATTGCACCATGATCCATTTTAGGGCACATGCTGTAAACCTAGGTGTTATCACTGATGATCTGCATTAACTCTCTCCCTCCCTCATACCCAAACTACCACTGAGTCCTATTACTTCCAAACTATCTATAGTGCATTCACTTCTCCCCATCTCTGCCGCCACCGCTCTGGCTTCATTCCATTGTCTCATGCCTGGGTTGCTCCTAACTTTGTCTCCTAATTTTCTCTCTCTGTTGAGTTAAACTCCCTTTAGTCCAGTCTCTTAAATTTTCATTTTGCAATAGAAAATTAATTGTAACATTTCCATTGATCCTCATTTGTCTTAGGATAAATACCAAAGGCATTATACGACTCAGCAGGATCCTGCCTGAATCCATCTCTCTGTGCTCTCTGAGCTACGCCCTGGTGGGCTTTTAGTTTCTTGAATTTACTTGGTCCATTCTGTCTTTGCTCATTCTATACCACCTGTCTAGAACCTTCTGTCACTCCCAACAAATCCCAAGTTATCTTCTCTCTTTCCTCAAATAGCAACTCACTTTTTTACTTCCTAACTCAAACCTTCCCTGACCTCTGCTTAGACCAATGACCCCTATTACATGGTCTCAATGAACCATTTTTAGTCCATAATTTTCTTATACGTTTAAGACATATTCATATACTTAGAAACACATTGCTAAAGCAGTTACACATATAATTTCCCCAAATTTGCTAACGTTGCCATTTTATCACTGAGTTCTTTTTTCACTGAAAAGTGGAAGTGGGTGAAGCAGGTAACTCTTGGGGATTTATGCCTCCCCTAGATCGGGAAGTCAAAAACATTTTGAGGCTCTTCTCTTGCATTAGAACTTTCCAACTTGAAACCTCATCAAGCTTTTCTCTTTTCTCCAAACCAGCCTAATGACATGCCTTAATGTCTTTTAGTTACCAGCAAAGCGGTGATCCTGGTTCTAATGTCATGTGGTATTAGGTAAGGTAAGATGACTCTGTAAAGTGAGGAACTAACATATACCCTGCAAATTCATATCAACTAAATCATGTGAACTGAAAGAACTTGCTTGAAATGCAAAAAAAAAAAAAAAAAAAAAAATGCTTTTGGACATAGAGCAGCTTCCCATATGGGTAAAATTAAACTTTATACTCTGTTTGCCTGTCTAACTCAAGGCTGAAGTTTAGCCTTCAAATACCCTTTTCAACATAGACCTTCACTATTAAACTAATGGAAAATAAATAACTTGAGA
This sequence comes from Delphinus delphis, assembly GCF_949987515.2. Lineage (NCBI taxonomy): Eukaryota > Metazoa > Chordata > Mammalia > Artiodactyla > Delphinidae > Delphinus > Delphinus delphis. Next base: position 58,290,617 of record NC_082688.1, read on the forward strand.
ATCAATATATCCGGAGAGCCCTCGACTACTCATAATGTAAGCTGTGTTTTCCCAGTATATTAGATTTAATTAGATAAGTTAAATATAACCTTCAGAATTTTAATTATCCTATGTAAAGTTTTACTAATTTTATTTAATATGTTATCATCAAGGGGCCCAGTTCCATATAATTATATGGGAAGGTGAGCTCTGGTCTTCGTGGCAGTACCACTTCAAATTCTGGCAGGCTTTTTGTATTAACAGTCCATGCTAGCATTCTCCAACTCATTATTTAACTGGGAGGTCAACATTTGTCTCAGAGTTTAATGATGAATGTCATTCCTTGAATCATTTTTTGATTTTTTTTTTTTTTCCTGGCTTTGGTCATTTGGGTATATATTGTTCAAATCAAATTAATTAACCACAGGAAAACCAAAGCAGGTTGAATGATCTTTCTAGTTTCTCTGTTTAAATTAAGGTTTCTAATCTTTTAAGCTATGTGTTGTCAGACAAGTTATTAATTGTCTTAAGCCTCATCTTCCTCATTTGTAAAATGGCAGATGATAATGCTGACTGTGTCTAGCCTCTCCCTTTACCTCTCCTCTAAATTCTCATGACAATCTACTGATTTTATTGTTCCACATTTAACATACATTTCCATAATCTGTGGCCAAGTGCATGTACCTGATGCCTCTTGGTTCTGAGGTTTGTCTGGGGCAGTCCTATTGACATCTAATTGTTATGGAGTTCTTAGATGTTTAGCAATTGTCCTAGGAAAAAATATCCTGGTTTGGTCAATCATTTTATGGTCACAGAGGCATGGTTGTGGTTCAACATGTAGACTCTGGAGCCAGACTGCCTAAGTCCAAATCTTTCCTCTCTGGTTATGCTATTGTGTTGCCAGGGCCAATTAGTATACTACCTTATAGCTTCGTCAGCCGTAAAATGAAGAGGACCCTTGGTGTGAAGATTACAGCAGTCACTGTGTGCAGTGTCCTTTGAAGAACACCTAGTAAGTCCTCTGTCCCTATTAACTAGTAGCAGTATCAACTCTATGATCTTGGCTGGGCCACTTAGTGTCTTTGGGCCTCACTTTACTCACCTGTAAAAGGGGAGACCACCTACCTCACAGGGTTATTGTGAGACGTTAGTGAAATGCTCTAATACCTTCAGTAAATTGTAAAGCTCTACACAAATTTAAGCCTTTACTACTTCAGTTAACAAACATATGATGTGTGAATTAAACATTAAACAGCTTATACACACCGAGCTGATAATAGTGGTGCATGTGTGTTATGAAACAACTTTGCTTCCAAGAATGTCTTTCTTTGAAAGAAAAAGTAGATAATAAATTTAAAATTTTATAAAACACCCTCATTCTTCGTTTCTATTTTTCATAAACATGAAATGGTTGCTAGGGAGTTAATTTACATTGGGTACCTTCTGGCAGCTTTTTCTCTGAGTACAATCTGTGTGGTGCTTTTTTTTCTTATCAGAGTAAAATCCTGCTCTATAGAGTCACAGAAGTCCTCTTTGTCACCACAACTTGCTTCTGACGGATGGTGGCATTGCTAGAGTTTCTGACCAGCATTCTGCCCGCTAAATGTATTCAAAGAGAAGGTTGAAGCCCCACAAAATTCCTAGTACTAGAACCTGCAGTACCGATGTGGCTGTTTCGTGAAAAACCTGGCCCTTCGCTGAGGGAGCTCCCAGCTTCTCCACACAAAACCCAAGTGTGAAATCACAGAAGCAAGGAGCTATGTCTGCATTACGTTTACAAGAGACAGATTTATTTTCCGATGGTGAGGAGTTTGGAGGTGGGGATCAAGACCTCTCAATTATCTTGGCCGGAAACGAGGAAAGCCTGGTTTCTGTTGGTAAACAAAACAGCCGTTCAATCATCAAAATTGTATTTTGATAGGAAAACAAATTGGAAGCATCTTTGTAGCTAGCTTTTACCTAAACACAAGTTAGCAACCCACCCCAGAGCTCTGGAATCGATTCTGTTTTCTCCCCTCATTTCTCCCTTACAATACTTAACAGAAAGCTCCACTCTAATTTCTGAACTGCAAGTGGTACCTCATGGCACACAGCGTTTTGTCATATTTGACGATGCCACATGAACCAACCTAGAAGACTGGATGGGTAACTTTATGCTATTATCCCTTTAAAAAACATAGTGAATATGAATTATCTAGGGATTTTTGCTAACAGGAGATTTGCTTGTCATTTCTTATGGTTCTTATACTTTTCCCCAGTTTTGTCTTTTGCTCTTGTCTTTCCCCCAGAGTGTTTAGAATATATTTCTGGGAATCTTTACTTCATTTCTAGAACAGAGTTTTTTCCATAATGGTTTGCTTTCTTTTTCTGTTTTGTAATAGTCTCTGATCTTTGTTACCAAAGTTTTATCCCTTTTCTTTGACTCCCATGTCAAATATTACAAAGAAGAAGTACAAAAATTAATAAAACAAAGAAAAATTGAACAAGTCTTTCTCTCTGAGAGACTATATTCTGCAATATTCTCAATTCATTCAGAGGTTGGGAAATGAAAAAGAAGTCTGTCACCAATGGACTAAACTGTCATTTCCCAATAATGTCTGAGACATTCTACCAAACTAATTTGGTAAATAGCCATTAAAATCTTTTTTTTAATATATAAAGAAAAGTCTTGAAATCTAATAGTAAAAACTACAGATTATGTGCCACTATTTTCATCTTTTATTTACTCTTTCCCTGAAAAGACAGCACATGTTTTTAACAGACTCAATTTATAGCCCATATAAACTATACAGACTGTTCCTTCATTGTTTGTGACTATTTGACCTTCTCTAAATCTTTCTCATCATTCAAGACTTATTAGATATCAGCTCCTTCTGGATATCTCCCTTGACATCCGAGTTGGGCTAGAATTCTGTATTTATGTTTCTACAGTACCTGGCAGTACTTGCTCCATATATTCTTATTATCTGTTTCCTGTATCTGTTTTCCCACTATAAGGTAGGGCTTTATCTCAATCATCTTTCTATTTCCAGACCTAGTGCTGGCAATACAGTATGTCTAGAATACATGTTTGTTGGATGCCAGCTGAAAAGTCGTAATGGATGGGTAAGACGTGGACCAATAACAAGTGCTAGTCTTTGTCTTGCTTGGGCAATACCACATGTGCTGTCCTCTGCCTGAAACAGCGTCTCCCCACCCCCACTCCCATGGACCAGCTTATTGTGATTCTTTAAGCCTCAGCTTAGATGTTGCTTTTTTCAGGGCCTCTTCCTTGAACTACTCAACGGGGGTTGGGAGCTCCTCCTGTGGCCTCCCCTATCCAACTAACTTTTGGTATCACAGGACTCCACTCCACCTGACTCTCTACTTGTCCAAATTCCCCAATTACCTATACTATGTAAGAGCCATGAGAAAGTCAGCATTCTCTCCACTGAATTCCTGCAACACTGTCTGGAACTATGGTGGGAGATCAAACAATATCCATAGAATATTTAAACAATAGCAAAATAAAATCTCCCTTTCATACTAAATTTTGCTGGAATCAAAATCACACTAATATTCCATTCTTCTTTTTAGTTTTCTAAATGATAGAAGAGTGGACAAAAATGGAGACTCATGTAAATGGAGACTGATTTCACTGACACCTCATGTAAAATGTACACAAAATTAAACTCATTAATTTCCTCCTGATCTTTCATCCTTCAGGATGAATGGCAGCATCATTTATTTTGTCATCCAATCTCAGACCTCAGAGTCATCTATGACATTTTCCTCTGCCTCGTTCCCTCCATTAAGACAGCTGCCAATTCCTACTTCTCTGTCTGCCTCTGCTATCATTTCCACCATCACCATCTCACTTCAGAATCTTGTTACTTGCCTAGAGTCAACTAACTGCACAATGACTGCCCAAAACTTTTCTCTGTGGTGCTCCAATCCTTCTGACATGCCTTCAGGAGCCATCTTCCCTAAGAACTTTCCTACATTATGTCACCAGATTGCTACTAAATGTAAAGGCTCCAACCATCCATGAACTGTGTAGAAATGCCTCTGCTTGACCTTCAAACCTTTCATAGCAAGTTTCATCCAAACTTGATCATGTCGGATAGAAGAAATGACAAAGGGTTTAGTCTTATCCCAAGCCGGGAGCACAGTTCCTAACATGCAGCAGACACACAATAAATATTTCCTAAAATGGCAAAGAAGGAAACTTAGGTATTACACAGATGATATCATGCCACTCTCCTGCATAAAGTCCTTTAATGGACTGTCACTATCTATAGGATACAGTTCCAACTTCTGAGCACAACTTCCCTCTTGTATACCTGCCTCTCACTACTATTGCCCTGGCTCTCTGAGCACATGCCTTACAGAATCACTTGCTTCCTTTACTAATGAGCCTTTGCGTACGATTTCCTTCCTCTGATTTTTTTGTATGCCTGTCATCGGTCCTTCAAGATTAAATTCAGAAACTTTCTTGATCCATTTCATTCTGGATTAGCTACTCTTAAGATAGAGTATGATTCTATCGCTAGCACATATTGCATCTGTCTATTTCTCTGTATTCCTCACTCTGTGGTAAACTCTTCGAAGACAGGGACCACATCCTCTTTTTTTGTTCTCCAGGGTCTACCACAGTACTCATACTTAATATACTTTGGTGAAAACACTTTTTTTCTTCTACTGGCTACCATCAACTAGCTATATGCAACCAACAAACTACTTAATGGACTGGATTTAATTTCCACTTCAGGCCCATTGGCCTCTACACTGTGCTCCATCCAAACCAGAAAAAAATTACATTTTCTAGCTTTCATGTTTCTTCTAATGTCATTCTGAACTTTAACTTGTTGAAATTTCTCCCATCTTTCAGCACACATGTAAAACAGCAGTGTCTTGTACTGTTTTTTTTTTTTTTGTATCCAATTTCCTAAAGTTTCTTTTAGCATTGTAGTATTTTCTAAGAATTCCTCACCATTAGAGTAACACTCGCCAAATAGCAGTTATTCGACTATTCACATTATTCTATACACCACGACGTAAACTTCTTTATGGTAAGGTTCATGTTCTATTTGTCTATCTCTCCTAAATTATACCATTTCTGGAACGTAAAGAAACACTCTCATTAATGTTAAAGTGATGAGAATCTGTGTCACAATGAACTCTAGAACACAATGCAACAGAACTTGAATAACAAAACTATGAGCCTGTGCAGAAGACTCTGACTCTACATACAGCAATATAGTCTTTTATAACCACATATTCCCGAGATTTAACCTTTTTTTTTCTTGCTTACATGCATTTCTATCCTTCAGCCCTAACCTTCGATCAACTTACTTTATATTCTCATTTGCAGGTACTTCGGGCAGTTGCACGGTAATCATGCCATCCAAGTTGGTCTTCCCAATGAAGGCAGGCTTGGTACGTAGAACATCTGGTGCAGTCTTTGCGGTTACCCTGTGCTGCAGGCCCCCAGCACTGTTGCCACGATTTGTCAGCACAAATGAATATGACTTCTCAGGCTTCAGGTTGACAATTAACTTCTGGGTAGCTCGGCCATCCACTTCTTCTACCATTTTCCCATCGTCGTAAAGAATCTAGAGAGATACGACCAATCAAAGAGATTTGGTTATCAGTCAGGCAATGAATATTTTCTAACTAATATGGTACTTGCTTATGGAAAATACATATGGGTCATTTCTAATTTGGGGAATTTCCTAAGCCCGAAAGTGCTAATAAATTCTAGAGATGGCATCAATTTTCTTTTGTTTCTTATTGTGTAATGATACAATGTTTCTAAGTCTATCAAAAATACACAAAGAAATGTACAATATCTTAACAGTATGTGGCCCCTCAGTTGTCTGTGAAATGTTCTAGGTTTCAATGCATCATCCACACCACTTTTTCCCAAACACTTCCATTCTTGTTCCCAAATACATTTTTACTTTCAAAAATGTTTCTTTATTCTTTCTTTCACAGACTTGTACTTCTTGCTAACATTTGCCAATATCTCTCAATGGGAAACTAAAGTTTAAAATATTCAAAGAATTCAGGCCAATTAACAAATTACTTAAATCCCAGGATACTGCATTACAAACAGGTAGAAACCATGTAAATTTCATTTCCTGATGAAAAAACAAAAGCATTAGCTTAGATGTAAAAAGTTCAACTTGGAAGTGCTAGGTGACCCACAAAGAATGCCGGCCCTGGGTTTGAGCTCCTGCCTTCTCTTGAGAGGGGAAAGGTCACACTGCCAAAGAGCCAGACTCAGTCTGTTACGTGAAAGCCACAGAGAGAATAACAAGTATGTGTGGCTGACTCAAAGCAGTCTGTATGCTTTGTAAGTAACTTACCCAAGTGACCTGCCCCCTCCACTTTTACCAGTGGTATCTTCTTACGCGTTAGAAAACAACTTACTTTGAAAGGCATGGCAGAATTATAATTCTCTGGAATCTCCCAAGACAGTAGCACTGAAGTCTTCATTACTGCTTTGACATGAAAATTTTTTGCAAACACTGCTGGAAAAGGAAAAACAGTGTATTTAAACTACTCCTAAAAACGTATGACTCGTCCTTTTCCATGGACAGGAGGGCTTAAGCTAGATGCCATCTACTTTGATCAGACAGAGAAGTGTGATTTGCCTACCTGTTAAGAGCATTCATTTTAATACCTCATTCTCATAAAGATCTCTCCTTTCTCTCCCATTCAGTCAACTATACTGTGTTTTCCTTACCTGGGAACATTGGGGTGCTGTCAGCCAGACTTGCTTGGCATTCTCTAACTGAAATCTAAGGCATCCAAAACATATTAAGTTTCACATACTTTACCTTTTTGCTTTTGCGGAACCTATTAATATGAATGGGCCGATCAGTTATTTATAGCTTCAAAATACTGATTTCCAAAGACCGACATTCCTTTAAGGGAGAAAGGCCGTAAGCAGACAAATCCTACCTTGATCCACAGGCAGTGTCCTGAACTGGACACTGGGACTATATGGCCCGGGGCCTTTGCTCGTGTGAGCACGTACTTTTACATCATATGTGGTATCTGGTTTTAAGCCACTGAGTGTCAGAGTGGTGTCAGCTGGAACAATAAGCTGCTCCATTGGAAGAAGAGGGATATTGATATCCCTATAAAGAAGGGTATACTTGGTGATGATGCCATTTCTCTCTGCCAGGACAGGTGGCTGCCAAGATATCTGGACAGAGGTTGACGTGCTGCCATCTGAGTGGAGGTTTTGAGGGAATCCAGTTGGGACTTCTTCTGGAACAGAGATCTCCTTCACCATCTCCTCCCCAAAGCCCACTTTGTTTCTGGCTGAGAGCCTGAAGATGTACGATGCTCCTTTGTGGATGTCTGTCGCTGTGAAGTGATCTTCTTTTTCAGAGAACTCCAGAGTAGTGAGTGGCTCCAAATCCTTCCGGCCAAATTTTAGACGGTAGCCCTGGAGGGGTCCAAATGTGTCCACGGGGGGGTGCCACTGAACGAGAGCGGTATTCATCTGAGTGTGGTTAATCACAAGCCGGGGTTTCCCTGGAACTGGAGCACACAGGAGGGAGTGGTGAGACCACCCTACGTGGGTGTTTGCATTTCAATCACTGATGAACGGGAATGCCACTCCATGGGCATTCCCATGCCTTTACTTATAAACAAAGCCAAGGCTCGGTCTATATGCCTTTGTGGAAACATGCTCCTTCTCATACTCTTTTAAGGTAGGGTGAGATATTAGAATTTGATAATGGACAGAAAATAGGAATTATTATTGAAATGATAATTTAAGGAGATTTTTTTAAACATCTTCACATTTCGAATCTTAACACATAGAGGGTTCATGCCGCAGAGAAATGAAGCTCAGTAAGGATTAGCCAGTTAGGTACAGCTAATAAGAATAATAATTAAAATATATTTAATTACTGGGTCCATGCAATGTACCAGACACTGTACTAAGAACGTTACATGTAGTATCTCACTTGATTTACATCCTTCACTCCTATGTGCCCTGCTTAGTTATTATCTTCACTTTGTATAATAAAAAAATGAAACAGAGAGATAGAAAACTGTGCAAAGTTAGATGCGTACTAAGTGAGGATGCTACGAGACAAACATAGGTCTGTCTGAATCCATGGCCCAAACAACTTAACTAGTATGTTGATTATAAGTTTAAAAAAAAAGGTAATGTAAAATAATGTTGCTCTGACTTACTGTGGATCTAATTTGCATTTTTTGTTTATACCATCCACACCAGTCATTCTCATCAAGTTTTGCATCTAGTAAAATAGGAATTATATTCAGACCTACACCATATTGTTGTTATGAATATTAAATGCGGAAATGCATGTAAAAGCCTTAGAACAGTATTTTACATTTCATTAATAATAATAATTATTAATAATCAGAATATTAAGGTTTTTGTGGTCAGGGGCTAAGTACATAATTTCTTTTCAAGCTAAATAAGTTAGATATGTGAATAGGTCTAATATACTCAATGTATTATTACAACCGTATTTTTTTTTTTTTTAACACACAATAATTATTCCTGGAATCCACAGACAAGGACAGTGGTAAAAAACACAGAGCCAGGAGTTTCTTTGGAAATAGTCCAAAGATGAGGGAGGGGAAAAGACTATTACCAGAACTAAAAATAAGTTAATAGAAAGGGGAGAAAATATGGTCAAAAGGGAGGAAAGCTTACACTAATGGCAATGAAAAATACACAGGCAATGAAAAATAGTATCATAGGTATGCAGATATAAGTTAAAAACAAAAACAAACTAGAAAGGTGTTGAGATAACATACAGAATATTAACTTCAAAACTTACTCGGTTAACCTGCTCACTATATATTTCAGACCCCAGAAGTGGTGTGCTTTGTCCAAGAACAAATTCTTTGTGATATTTCTATCCTTAACCAATGAAGTAATATAATAGTTTTGTTTCACGTGTTGGATACGTTCATAGTAAGTGGGTTCATCATGTGTGGGAAAATAGTTCCTGAAGTTTTTAATGGCAATTATGTACACGTGTTGAACGTTGACCCAGAAACCAAACCAATCCAAACCAAAAACTGAAGACTCACTGATTCTCATGGAAAGGTGTATCCGATATCTTACTAACCAACTACGAAACTCTCAGAACAAACCCGTTCATAAGTTGGTGAGTGCTTGAATTATTCCATTTATTTTTATTTTAAATATATTTAAAATTATTTTCATTTAAAATCACTTTAAAATAGATATTGGCAAGTATCCTCAATTTCTCTCTATGTGTGTATAGTATTTACATGATTTGCCCATTAAAATATCAATGACGTCAAGAATTAAACATTTGAGACTCTGCTGAGAAAAAAATGGGCCTTTCAGCAGAAAATACATCCTTCAATAAACAAAACCTGGTTGAAACTTTTGGGGGAAAACATAACAATTAGGTCTCCACATTTTCCAGGGACAATATATTTTATTAAAAATATTTATCGAAAGTTTTCAAAATTCTGGTTATGAAGAACTGCATCATAGTAAATACACTGTGCACCTTGTTTCTATAAGATGCATGTAAAGGGAGGATAAATAAAACAATTTAAAATTTCCTGCAACCACAAATATAGGTTGGATTGTAATAATATTTGTCAGCCATATATGAGTATGCTTTTATTATCTGGTGTTTCACTTCATAATATTGCTACGGTACAAATTTGGAGAAATTTAACAAACTCGTAAATTATAAGAAAAAAAGATCTCATGGCCTTATGAAAATGTACATCTATTCTTCTGTGATAGTCAAAGCCTAGGTTGCACTAATGCCTTTTGCTTATGATGCTGGCATGCCCTTTCTTGTTCTGGGATATAAACACTGTGGGCTTGGTAGCATGAAATCAAAGCAATGCTCTAGAAGTAAGAGCGTCAGTTCTGATCTACTGGTTCCCACTGCTGTGCCAGAAGCACCTCAGTCTGCTCTCCACTGCCAAGACAGCCACTCCTTTCCCTGGCAGAAGTTTCACTGAGCCTGAAAACTATGAGACAATCGGCCTGGAAGCAACAAGATGCACTAGTGAAGGAGTCAAGAAAGAAATGAAAGCTGAGGCAGCTAGAGGAAGAACTCCCAGCATTGCCTCAGGAGAGGTTAGCCACATGAAGGGAACACCTAAAATCTCCCCAAATGTGTGAATAGTAGACGCAGTTTAAATAAGCTAGGGTAAGGGTTTTATGGACAGTTGTGGTATTTCATCCAGGGAGTAACAAGTAGAAAAAAGGGAAAAGGAATGAGGAGAGTTCTACAACACTGCATGAATGGTTAAAAAGAATTCTCCAAAACTGCACGTATTGGCAATGAAACCCACTCCATCTCTGGCTTCCAGAAATTCTATGTATGAAACATTTACCAACTACTCACTTTAATGTAAGGACTTATATAATGGCATGTAGGCATTTGGGTGGGAAAATAAAAGATGGATAATGCAGGGTCCTTGTCCTCTGATCAGTGCATACTCCAGGTGGAGAAATGAAGAGGACCAGTAGATGGTGCTGCATGTGGAGTTGGGTCCAAGGTTCTAATGCCTTAGGGATATTGTGTGGACCACTTTTAAAGGCCATGCAGTGGCAGGGTCAGTGGGACTGCTTACTCCAGCCTAGGAGCTGGAGGATTGGCAAAAGGAAAGAGTCTTAAATACTTACTCTGGGAGTTGGAGGTCATTTTTAGCAGTGTGTTAGTGAACTTATTGGAAGAAGAAGGCCCAGCTGCACAGTAAATAAGCTAACTCTAACTTATGTCATGACATATAATCTCTTCTCCCTTTTGATTATTCTTATCTCCTTACTGTATTCTTCCTCTTAAAAATCTCTCATGACTTCAGAAATGGTACACATGTGCTGCCCTTTACTTCTTCTTAGTAAGAGCAATCATTGGAGATCAACCAAGGCACTCAATCCCAATGGCTCTAAACTTAGCTTCAATTTAACTTAGCACCTAAGTAGCAACAATCATAAATGACTGAACCTAAGCCTATTACTTCCAAATTCTCTATGTCATTGTCATCTTTTCTCTCATCCTTAAACATAGCTCCTCAGTACAGTAGTGAAATTCATGTAAAAATATAGAGAAAATTTCAAACCAAATATGCCTAAAACCACAAGATTTCAGGCAGTAGACCAATTATCATGATACAGAGCAATGGGAGTATTAACAAAGAAACTACAAAAATGTCATAATCATTGAAACATAAAAGCCAACATTTTATTCAAAAGCATCCCTCAGGTTACATGAATCCTACATGGATTGCTTAAGTTATGGCCTGTGTTTTTATTTCAAAGATATGATTGTTCACAGATTCTAGAAACAATGTATTATGCAGAAACATATCCTAAAACCAGGAATTTTACTATTAAAATAAAATTTCACGAGAATTCCTGAATTCTCCATGGAAGCTATAACTAAATGCCCTTATAATTGGGGTTATTAGGAGCTCACATCTGTGAGATAAACTCAGTAATTCTTCATAGTTATATAAATACAAGGGATTTTTGTAATACTATATAAAACAAAGCAAATTAATCTGTTCAATAATGACTTTAGAATGGTTTTTTTACTATAGGTTGGCAGCAAAGAAAACTAGAGCTTTTCTCTTAGAAGGATTATACATCTGGATTCTCCTATCTCCCACCCAGGATCAGTAGGGAGGTCTCAAGAAAATAAATGTGCAGACATGTAAATTATAAGCATTTCCTCAATACCCAAGGCTCCATTGATTAAGAAAGATCTGAAATTGTGAATGCAAAATTGTGTATTGCAAAATAATTCTGTATCTAAGATCCACAATTCTAAATAATGTTCTGTATGGTGACTAAAAAGTGATGAGCTCATCTTAGTGCCATTAAAATAGGCAATATCATTCCTTGTCCTAGGATTCGCATCCCTTGGCGATAAACCCTCTGCTTTTTTGTCCTCATTATAGGACCTCCCCATCTTATGGGCAACAGGAGTTTGATGCTTCACGTAAGACATTTCAGGCTTATTAAGACACAGTTATAAATATGGGCGAAGGAAATGTATTTTCTTCATTTGGGGGTTCAATTTCAGGGGTTTACCCTCGGTTGTCTACATTCCAATAGAGGCTGATTCCATAGCTAGACAGTCAGCATGTCCCCACTGAACATGCACCGTATCTCCTATGCAGGGTACTGAATAAACTTGATACAATGGTATTTTAAAAAAAAAGGCCCGGAAGATTTTGCCTTGAAGGAGTTTTGCCATCTGTAATCCTGCTGCTTGAGGCAATTCCAGGTGGCGGGATATAAGCGAGGCAAATCTTATGACATTTAGACAAATTTGGCCGTGAGCACAGCACCCAGGACGGTCCTCAACCTCACAGCTGTTCCTTGCTTTATGCCTTTACATCGAGGTGTGTTCCTAAAAAGTTGTGCAAGAAGTGATTCAGGAGGAATAAATCAAATCATAGCTTAAATGTTCCACAGGAGATTTCTACATAAAGGGACTGAAGAAGATTCCTTCTGTAATTATCTCTTAATTTATCGGTTTTACAATGTCAGGTCTTCCAACATGCTGTTTTCCTAATGTGGCCAACCAAAGTGAGACTAAATAGCATTAAGAAGCTTTTTTCTTCAGAAAGGAGCAATCTGGTATTAGTCTTTTTGCTTTTCTTCATTCTCTTTTCTGTTTCCCATCTTTGGTGCAATTTGTCCTCTTTAGAATCCCCACAGCAAGGGGTGAGGAGGAGAAAATGACCAAAAAAACACCTTTAAGTCATCAACCCAGTTCAAGACAGCAGCTCTTCTAACAAGGTTTGCTGCTGGGGGTTGGGGGGGCGGGGGTGAAGCTGTCACGTGATTTCCCTCCCTAGATGCTCTGCCTTCCAGACCCTCGTGGGACTTGCTCCTTCATGTCTTTCAAGTCTCAGCTCAAATATCCTGCCCCTAAGAGATCTCCCATCACTCTTTCTAAAACAGTCCTTAGGGACTGCCCCATCCTTAATGCCCACACACCTTTATTTTGATAATTTATCACTTCCTGGCATTTTATTGTTATAAAACTCATTTATTCACTAGTTAATTACGTTAGTCAGAAAATAAATTTCAGGAGGTCAGTCTTTTTGTTTTGTTGATTGTTCTATCAAAGTACTGGAAATAGTGCCCAATACGTAGTAGGTGCTCAAATAATATTTGCTGAATGAATGATTGAATAATCTGGGTAAAGCATGGTTATTCAGTTATTTTTACCCTCTGAACTATGTATCAAAAATCACTAAAGTTGACCATTGTACATTTTTCCCTCTGACCAAAACCACCTGTAGCATTTGGAAAATTACCCTTATTGTTGCCGGGAACATATTCAAGATACACACATGCACAGATACAGTTACCTGCCCCAGTGGTGGACACCAGTTTGGGTTTGCTGCGAGCTCCATCTCCTTTGGTGGTGTAGGCTGTGACAGTCAGGGAGTAGGAAGTTTCAGGCTGTAGCCCAGAAATAATCATGTCCTGAAATGACACAAGAGAGTAACATTGATTCAGAACGTACACTGCAAATGCCCTGGGGGAAAAATCAAGGCAGCCACCTTCATTCTGCGCATGCGTAAACATTCCCTACAGCCATGCCAAGCACTGGACATTTCATGCCTAGAGCTCACGCTATGGACGACCTGTCTTCATGCCGACACTGAAGTGGGGTCTTCAGCCATCCTAAGAGGCAGCTCTAAGGGGCAGTAGTCAAAACCGCAAAACCTGGAGTCACACCTCCTGAATTCTTGAATTGAAACATGGCTTTCCTTATTTACTAGTTTGGTGATTCAGGGCAAGTGAGTTTAACCCGTCGGTGCCTCAGTTTCCCATGTGAAAGTTGGAATGTTAGGACTACCTAGGGCTACTAAAAGATGAAATGAGCTATACTGGGTAAACACTTAAAACAACGTGTGGCTTGTGGTGAGCAATCCATACCCTAGCTGCTGTGATGTGCCAGCTGCTCTCCATGTGCCTGCACTGTAGCCTGGCCCTCAGACTGCTGACGGGGCTGATGCCCAACAGTACGTATTATCACCGTGTAAATATTTTACCAAATGGCTGACCTGTTGGCCCTCGATAGCCAGAGAGCCAGAGAAGCTTCTTAGGACTCAAATAGTATATTATTGGTTAGTTCTACAGGCTATGGACTAAAATCATTATAAACTAAGGAGAATTTTCTAATGATTTGGAGGCCCGGCCATAAAACCACATTAACAGGACTTGTTCTACTACATCGCGAATAGGTGTTCAGTTAATTCCGACAATGTAGAAAATGTTGAATATCACAAACTATTTATCAAAACTCTTAGTTTTCTCTTAGTAAGGACCCAAAGCTGTGGTGGCTATAAGAGAAGATAATCATAGAACTGTTCTTCTACATTGGAAGTTACACGACTCTTTAAATAGAGTGCTGGCTATCAATTTGTTCTGATATTTTCCTTGCTGCTACATACACGCACAGCAAAAAAAAAAAAAAAAAAAAAAAAACCTTTCAGATTTTTAGCACAGCTATGTTTTCAAATTGAATACAGATAAATTTAAGAAAATATAGAACGTCATTGTCTTTAGCATCTAAAGACAACGCAAGTGAGAGTTTAGTGAATGGATTAGATTGTGTGAAAAACAGTGGGATTTTTCTGTGCAAGGCTGTAATGGGCACCATAGAACTCACTGGTTGACTCTGATCCCAGGGATGACGGCTTTCGACAATATGCTTTTCTCGAACGTGTAGGAATATCACCAGTGTGGAAATTCAAGAATATCAGATACTATCCTGAAGAGCCACTGGAAATACTATGCTGTCAGATGAATAGACTAAATCTGGGAGAGAGATTTTATTTTCAGGAATGGTTTCACTAACATTACAGAGAATATAAAAACCAAGTGAACCACTGGAGAGCGGCATTTAAAATGATGGTACACTGGCGATTCCCAAAATTATGATGGGTGAATGCCAACATTATTGTTTCCAAGGTCCCCCTGATATCACAGAATTACTGATGAAAGCAGGCCAGGCTAGGAGGAAAAAGAAGCGAGGCCTGGTTCTATCACCAAATTGTGCGGCAAGCAATTTATGTACCCTGAGCCTTCTAGAAATTTCTCATTCATAAAATTGGGGTTAACCACACACGTCCTTCCTCTCATACAGGTTGTGATAGGATAATGTAAGTAGTGCCACTCAAAAGGTTTGAGCCCTCTGTCATGGCCTAATCTCAGCTGGACACACCTCTCTCTGCCTGGATCACATCACCTCTTGGTTTACATTTTCTTTAAGTTGTGGGTATACTTGTTTACTCAGTGGTTTCCACACCCTCTGTCTGGGGTAGTGTGACTGATATCAGGGCCACAGCTCCTCACTCTGTTTTTGTTCTCCTAGCCCATCTGCCCCTTCTTGACTTCTTCCTGGCCCTGCTTGTGAAAAGCTGGCATTCCCAGATGTTCTGTCACAGTCACTCATCTGCTGCATTTCTCTCTAGTCCTAAAAAAAAAAAAAACTGGATCCATCTCTAAAACTTAAAGAATTTTTTCTGCCTATATCCTAAATTCATCTCTAGCCCTGACTTTCCCCCAGGGCTCCAAGGGCATGTATTGGGTTGGCCAAAATGTCTGTTCAGGTTTTTCCGTTAAGATTTTACAGAAAAACCCGAGTGAACTTTTTGGCCAGCCCAATACATTGTAAATATTTGCTGGACGTTTTCCCTTGACTATCAAGTGTTATCTCCACTTCAACTTAACTAAAGCTTAAACGTCATTCCCGGAAGCAGACTCCCCTTCTTACTTCCATATTTTAATGAATGGTGGAGCATCTTCAAAACTTATGAGTCATCTTTGGTCCCTTTTTCTTCTTCAAACTCTTAGCTAGTTAGTATGTTTTTGTCCATTCTTCCTTTAAAACATTGATCATAACTGTCCCTTTTTCATTTCTGATGCTCAACTTTTTAAAAATTTTTTATTAATTCACGACTTAGGAAAAGAACTCTGTTTCCCTGTCTACTGTATCTTTTTTTCCCCTCTAATCTATCCATTAAATTATTGATTTTTAAGCTTCAGGTAATGACCCATTTAGTAGGTCATGAAATCAATTTAGCCATTCAAGACCAGTGTTTTTTAAACAAATGAAATATACTTGAATATTAAAATGTGCATATATTTAAAGGTAAGGTATTATTTTGTAAAACCTTTATTTTAAACATATGCATGAATTGGTCACGGCATATAATGCGTTTCTTACTATGGGTCATCGTCAAAGAAGTTTATAAAACACTGCTACACTGTCAATTTCATGAGGAGTGATAGCTTGACCATCATATTCACCAAGGATCCCTACAAGAGCCCTGTGTTTCGGCAAAAAAAAACTTTACTAAACAAAAGAATACCTCCCACCAGCCATTATCTTTTTGCTCCTTTTAATAATTTTTTATATCTCTCCAGGACTGAAGAGTTAAAGACCAGCTCTTTAGCTTGACACTTTAGGTTTTTCTAACATTATATTAAAATTTAATCTCTTAGTAGTATTTAGTTAACTTACTAACTTGAATCCTTCAGTCCTGTCAAATTGCCAAGCTCACTGTCACCTATTATCACACTCTTGACTGACTGCTTCTGCTGTGCTGACCTTTAAAAGTACATTCCTACCTCCAACTCACCAACATACACAGACAGACACTTTTACTTCTTCAATCCCTACTCATCAGTTAAGTTCTCAAATAAGTTTCAGGACTTCTACCATCCTGGTCCACTGTCTCTGAACTCACAGCTCTTACTGATATTGCCATTCAAATATTAATTAATGATACATTGCTTGAGGTCATCACTTTTGTTGTATTTTATGGAACTTTTCTTGAACTTCATAACCTTCCTAGGCACCTGGACTGTAAGCACTTAAAAGGCAGGTGTCACGTCTTGTGTCCTCCACAGTACCTTATACATAGTAAACTCTCAATAAAAAACACAGTCCATTCACTAAAATATTAAAAAAGAAAATTCTTCACTAAGTAAGATACTTTCTGCCTCTTGGCATGACTCATGCAATTTCACTCAAATTTGTATGGGTACAACAGAGAATTGCCATTTCTAGATAGAGTTAATTAGTGCCATATCTAGGTCATGTTATGCACTGAATATGTAACTCTGGAGCAGGATTTATGAGCAGCCCAGAACAAACTTATTTAACATCTCTCGTCTGTGATACCTCCACTTAAAGCATGCCTCCTCTAACTGTGTCACAAGGCGGAGTTAGTAGCAGCCACCAAAACAACACAAACTAATGATATTTCTTATGCAATCAATAGCATCATAGCCATTTCACAAAACAAAAACCAAAATGAAAAGTATACTACATAGTGGAAGTACTTTAAAAAATAATTTGTTAGTTCATGCATCCAAGCAAATTGTGATGACACAGTACAAATAAATGAAAGATGGGTATAAGAAACAACAACCATTTATAATCTGTTTTGAAAAAGCAGCCAAAAATTACTCACATGTTCAGTAGTATCATCAAATTCCCACTGATTGAGATTAAGAAGGTTGGGGAGGAGGGAAACAAAATAAAAAGAAATGAAGAGACATTTGTAGCCTGATAAAGGCAATGGTGCCCTCCTTAGATTAAAAAAATAGAAGAAATAAGCAAATGAAGAGGTGTATACAATATAATTCCAAAGAGTATATGTGTGTTATGCTATCACCTTCATTCCTAATTGAGAAGTTAAAAGTAAATATGTTCTATGTTGTTATCATTAAAACTGGCTGATTTTTTTTTAATGCATGGTTCATTGGAATGAATCAATAAGGCATAGCAAAAAGCTGATGCACACTACATTGTGACATTTATTCTGATTTCTATCTAGGTTACACAATTCAAGTCACTATTTAGGTTAACATCTTTCATTAATATTGAAAATGTACAGTCTCAGTGAAGTCCTGTAAGATGTAAAAAAAATTCAATGAATAAAGAGAACATGAAATGAGCAAAAACCAAACAAACCAAAAACCAAAACAACACCACAAAGAAAGTCAGCAAAATAATAAAGAAAAGCCAAAGTAGAAGAGGAGAAAAAAAAAAGATTGAGTTGATATTTAAGCCATTTTGTATCATATAATTTCACTAACTACGATATTCCCAATGACAACAGCAACAGAACTACAGTTCTATAATGTAAGATTATCTATGAACTGAAGAAGGACATCAAAGCATGACGGTCGTATCATTTTAGTTCTCATAATTGCAGATGTACCAAATAAAACGTAAGCGGTTAGGGCCTTATTAATTTTATACTATAAGAACTTTCTATTTTATGGGCAGTGTAAAATAAATATTTACAAAAAAGCAAGTCAGTGGTCCTTTTCTAGAGTCTTAAGGGACACTATGAATTTCCAACTAAATTTATAGAAATGGCCTTTAAACCAAAACCATACAACTGGATTTGAGGAAGATAAATTAGTCACTAAGCCAGACCCCTTTAGTTAGAATGTTTCGAAACTGAAGCAAACATAAGTACCTTTGTGAGTTGATTATATTAAGACTTTGGAGTAAAGACATTGGGGTAAAAAAACAGGGCCCTTTACAGCCCTGTTATCTTCACAGAGAAAAGAAGGCAAAATCTGGCAATCTGGCACAGCAGTTTTCAACTTTGTTCATAATCTTCCCCACTTTCATACAAAGGAAGGAATTTTCAATTGAAATAGCTTCAAATTTTCGCTTCCAATTTTCACTAATCCCATCCATTTCCATGCCCGGCTACCAATTTGCTGGATAAGCAAAGCACTCCCCTATTCCTAATACATTATCGCTATTGGAACAAGCATAGGTAAGCCAGTCCATGGGTTATGTATAATCTCCAGTAGGGCAGTTCTTAACTGAAATCTTCCCCTCCCTTTCAGAAAAATATGTATAGGTAGATTTATTATGGTGCTGTCTTTGAATCACTTCTAATTTATTTTTAAAAACTGAAAAAAAAATTAATGTCTGTTTTAAACAACATATTACAAAACCAAATCATGACTACATGGTTGTAAATCACTGCCTTAGGGTTGGCAGAATTTCTCACATTCTCAACTACTCTTAATAGATTTCTTAATTTGGCTCAGCATAGGGGATCTCATCAATACCCTGAGAAACTCTAATTTTTATCACTGTCATTATCTTCATTTTCTGGGAAATGAAACAATTATTTTCATTAGATATGTAATTTGGCAAAGAAATACTAAATAAAATACTTTCTGGATACCTTTCCCTGAATAAGAATGTCTATTCCTCAGTGGCAGAAATCATACATTTAGAAATTAGATCAGCTTAGTTCCAAATACTTTTAGCACAGCAGAAAGTAGATTTATCAGCAAAATTGCTGTTTGAAATTCTTCCCTTTGATTTAATTAAGTCAACCAATTTTTTTGAAGTCAGAAAGGCAAACTCAGATATAGCTGTAGAGCTGTACATCTGTATTTTAAGAAAACAGTTACATGTTTTTAATCAGATGTATCATTTCAATTCACTTCCTCACTTGAAGTCAACTCTGATTGAGAAGGTAAATATGGATCATGTGTTTTGAAAGCTAAAATTTTGTGAACTTATCTACGAAACAGACTACAGACATAGAGAACACACTTGTAGTTGCCAAGGGGGAGGTGCAGTGGGGGAAGGATAGAGTGGGAGTTTGGGATTAGCAGATGCAAACCATTATACAGAGAATGGATAAACAACAAGGTCCTACTGTATAGCACAGAGAACTATATTCAATATCCTGTCATAAACCATAATTGAAAAGAATATAAAAAGTGGATGTATATATATGTATTACTGAATGACTTCACTGTACAGTAGAAATTAACACAACACTGTAAATCAACTGTAATTCAGTTTTTTAAAAAAGCTAGAATTTTGTATAGGAATTTTAACATGCCAAAAAAATTAAAATGGGGTCCATTTTAAGGTACAGACTAAAATAAACGTATCCTATAAAAATATACATATGCAATTTCAGAGGCTTACCTGTGCATCAGCCAGCATGACATCCTTCAGCATGGGCTGGCCCTTGGGTTCACCATTTTCCATCCTCACATAATGCACCTGGTATCCTCTTATCTGGCCATGCTGTTTATTGGGCACAGGTGAGCGCCATGAGACTTTAACAGATGTTGAGTTGACAGCCTCTACCTCGACTTTGCGAGGAGGACCACTAGGAACTGGAACAACATCATTGGATAAAAGAAAATTATAGGCACTTGTCCCACCCAGTCAGAGCATTTTCTTTACTTAGGTTCAAAAAAAAAAAAGAAAAAAAGAAAAAAAAAAAAAAAAAAGGCAGACCCACTATGTTTCCTTTGTGGAATACAAACATTTTCAACCAAGGAAAATGCTCAACCAATCTGCTCTACCTTTTAAGAAAAGATCAAAAAACATGACCGATGCCAAAAAAAAAAAAAAAAAATGGAAGAAAAAAAGAGTATCAGAGAAATAGAAAAACATGTAAAAAATGTACAAAAGCCAAGGAAGATGCTTTGAGGTTCAAAGCATTAAAGCACAAAGAAGTATAGCATTGAAATAATAACAAAAACTGGTTGTTGATTGTTGTGTGTGTGTGTGCGTGTGTGTGTTTTCAAGGTTTCTTTTTAGCCGAATAAAAAAGATTCTTGATTATATGGATTTTCTTCTTTTTTTTTCCTCCTATCAAAGGTATTCCATACAACAGATGCCAAAAACTGAATGTCGAGCATCAGTGTCTCTGAAATGTGCATGACAAAAAGGCAACAAGAAGATAAGAAGGCACTTTTGAAAAGTTAACTTCAAAATGTAAAAGAAGTGACTACAAAAACCAAGAAATATGCAGAAGACTTTAGATGGAGGTACAGAGAAGGGCCTGGATTGCAAGGTCATAGGAGCAAACTGTTCTTTTAAAAGGAAGCAAATTACAGTGTTGAGATTTAAAAAGTTAAAAAAAAAAAAAAAAATGCCCAGGCTGTAGCAAAGATAGGTCTCCGGCAAAAACCACTGAAGTTACAGCGTTGCTGGGTAAAAAAGATGAGCAGAGAAAAATGCATTACTGTTAGCCTATCAAAAGACAGCAGACCAAGACTGTGGCAGAAGGGTGCAAACTGACGTAGCAGAGGCAACGTACCATCTTCATCGGTTCGGATCAACACGGACAAGCTCTCAGGGCCAGGGCCGACATCTGTGTGGGCTGTTACAGTGATCCGGTACTCAGTCCATTTTTCCAGCTGTTCCAAAAGGTATTTGGTA
Source organism: Delphinus delphis (assembly GCF_949987515.2). Classification (NCBI taxonomy): domain Eukaryota; kingdom Metazoa; phylum Chordata; class Mammalia; order Artiodactyla; family Delphinidae; genus Delphinus; species Delphinus delphis. The sequence goes on from NC_082688.1 coordinate 58,311,838, forward strand.
GTGTCCGAAGGAATTCCCAAAATCTCATGAGGTTTGTCATCTTCTCCATCCACTGCGGTATACTTGATGGAGTATTCAGTAATAATGCCATTCTGTTTTTCCACTGGTGGAGGTTGCCAACTTACCAAAATACTAGTGGAACTTGGGCTGGTGCAACTAATGTCTTGAGGAGGAGCTGACGGCTCTTATTTTGGTAGTGAGTTAAAGGAGGGTTTGAGTGAAAGGACAGGAGTGGTTGGAAAAAAAAAAAATGATAAAACAAAAGAAAAGGCAAAAATAAATAAATGAACAATAGGGCAACAAAACAAAAATAAGGCTTTGAAACTTAAAGTAAATTTTTAAAGATAAATTTATGTACCTTGGCTTAGTAATATGAATAAACCAAAAAATGAATAAATGACCAAAAATAATTGTTAAATAATGGGTGGGGGGAATATGTGAAAATGAAACCTTAAGATAACAGAGCCTAAAATAAAATTACCTACCTGCAATTTAAATTCTTCTTCTAAAACAATCCCTCAGTATTCCCCAGCCCTATTATACAGACTATCGAGCTTCAAAAACAGCTGCAAACAGTACAAGATTTATTACATGAGAGTCTGATGATGTTTAAGAGATGCCATTTCAAGCTTTCACTACTGCATTCTAAAATGAGGGCAATTCCTACATAGTATTCATTTGTGAAAAGGTTCTTAAGAGTGAAAAGTGGCAATAACTGTTGGATGCCCTTCCACCAATTCCAATTTTTTAAAAAGGGAGATAAATAAAAGCCCAACAAACACAGAAGGGTTCCCTCTGACTATGTGAAAAACGGAGTCTTCTGACCAGTTTTAACGACAAGTGTTAACCTAACATTGATCATAGCCCATATACAGTGAGCATGCAGAACAATAAAGGATGAAAATGAATAGTCCAGGATTTACCTACCCGAGGGTAATGTCAGGCTGGTTGATTCTGACTGTAACTTGTACTTACCCTATGTCAGCTTCCAGCTTTTTTAAAATTATAACTCTTCTTGAGACACCATTGCTAGTGAAGAATTAGATCCCACCAGCAAATTTTGGTAAAATCAATAAAAATCATCTATCCCTTACAAAATGTCAATAACACAGCCATTAAAAAGAACTGTTTAAAAAAAATCCTGAGAACCATCTGGAAAAGATATGACTTATCTTTCATTTTGTACATAGCTCCTTTCATTTTGTACATAATTATTCATATAAAGTAGGATTTACATAAGAGTTAAAGGATAAACTTTCTTCCTGCCCATTCTAAAATAAACTAGTCACCTTCTGAGCAATTATTGTCCATCAAATAAATCAAACATATCATTATTTGAAAAAAAAGCAATAAAGAGCAATGTGACTGTTATCATAAATTATTTTTAAAGTTAATAATATATATTCCTAAAGAAGAACAAAGAATTGGGATATATGTTTGCATATATATATTTTTTTGATATAAGGCAATATATATGGTAGAATGAGTAAATCATTTCTAATTTTTTGTATTTGAACATGTAGTTTGGGTATTTCTTTACACTTTGTGAGCCTTAATATTATGTAGTGTCAGGTGTATCTGATTACTTAGACGATCATCAGTCTTTCTTTCTTTCTTTCTTTTTTTTTTTTTGTGGTACGCGGGCCTCTCACTGTTATGGCCTCTCCCGTTGCGGAGCACAGGCTCCGGACGCGCAGGCTCAGCGGCCACGGCTCCCGGGCCTAGCCGCTCCGCGGCATGCGGGATCTTCCCGGACCGGGGCACAAACCCGTGTCCCCTGCATCGGCAGGTGGACTCTCAACCACTGCGCCACCAGGGAAGCCCCATCAGTCTTTCTTAATTTACATGTCTTGTGTTCTTCATTACAGGCAATCAAAATGAAAAGATCCTTGTACAGACAAAAAGGAAATCCTCGTAAAACAGCCTTATATATTTGGTATAAGGTTTGCAAAATCCCAAGAACATCATTTCTATTGATTCTGACCAAAGATTCTTATATTTCAAATTATGAAACTATTTTATACGCATTATCATTCATAATAAATTGAGTTGTTCATGTAACAGCAAAGACTCATTTGTAACGCTTTTTAAAAAACTGATTTGGTTGTCACTACATTCCTACCTTCAGACCTCCTATTCTGTGAAAGTATCTGTAGCACCACTTGAAACCTTAATAAAATAAAGAGTGGATAAGCTTTTGATGTGTCTATAAAAAGTTCATTCTGTCTCTTTATATGTAAGTATGTACGTATGAATAGATATGTGTGTGTATGCAAAACAGTCAAGTTTGTAAACCATGCAAGATATAATATTAAAGTGTGTCACATTTCTTTTAATTGTCTGATTTTAAGAATTACCTTCTGCAATATTACTTATTAGCCTGCCTGGAATTCAAAGCAGACATACAATACTGCATTGATTTACATGCTTCTGTTTTAAAAAAGGAAATTTTATGGGAATAAGCTATCATCAGTAAGGGACTAAGCAACAGAATCCTAATGCTTTTCATATGAATAATCATGTGTTGAGGAAAAATATGAATTTTATCATCAAAAACCCTGAAAGATTTCAAGTATCTATAGAAAATGAAATGATGGAAGACTTGCTTATATGAAAGGAAATTCATCTTCTAAAAAAATGTAAATTTCATGTTTGCTGATAAATCTAAAAATCAGGTCAATAGAGCATTCTCTTTATAAAATTCAATGTATTCATTTTATACATATCTATGTCACTAGATAAAATGACATAAAAATTTTTTAAATCACATATAAAATGTAAAATATTTTAAAAATCTAAGGAAATAAGTCCATAAAACTGTTCAATTTAAGGTAAATGGTTAATAGACTAATTATAGAAACTTATGAATAAAGAGCAAACAATAGTATTATAAGCCACCAAACTTTCCATCAAAAACAACCTGCCATATAATACTTTATGCAAAACAATCGTGCCTAGACACAATGAACTCCATTGTGATAAACACAACTATGCTTCAGAGTAACAGTCCCCAAAAGAATCTGAACCTGAGGAAACAAAATACAATTTAGGATTGCAAATATACTTGTGATTATTCCATTGTTCCTAAATTTGTACAAATACAGATTTTCTGTGAATGTTCCAAATTTCCACATGAACTACTTAAAAAGTTAACAACAAACTAGGAAAAAAATACGTGACATGAAGACTTGGTCATCAGCAAAGTTAAAACCTGTGTGCTTAAAAAAGATAAAAGTTTGGTCTTTTGCTGTCTCTTTAGTTTGCTAAGCCCTCCTCTGATTATTTTGCAGCTTTCTCAATCTGAATTTTGCTTTACAGCTTTATAATTCATTAAATGGGGCCTGATCCAACGCCTTTACCCATTTTTCTCAAGTAGGTTTCCTAACTTCCCTGAATGTCTTTCAATTTTGGAAGTGGGAGAATGGAATCTGTCATTTGGACCCAGTCTGAAAACCAAGGTCATGGTGCTCTACTCCCCCAAATTGGACGCTTGCTAGTACAGAGACTACCAACTATTAAATATTAATTAGCAGGTTTGTTGTTGGTGGGGATAAGAGCTGGCAACGCCTCCTAGTGAAGAAAAGGGCAGAAAGTAAGCAAAGAGAGACACCTACTTGACTGCATGGTTCTTGCTGATATTTCAGCTGTGGAAGCACCCAGGCCTTGGGGAGAGCGTGCAGCCAGACGGAAGTAGTACAAGCTGTTTGGTCTCAGCCCTTGCAGTCTATAAGATGTCCCTGGCTCAATGGTAATCCGTTGCTGTGGATAAGTAACAAGGGACCTTGGTCATCTTCGTTAAGATTTGTGCATATATATATATATTTTTTTTTTTTTTTTTTTTTTTTTTTTTTGCGGTACGCGGGCCTCCCACTGCCGCAGCCTCTCCCGTTGCAGGAGCACAGCCTCCGGACGCGCAGGCCCAGCGGCCATGGCTCACGGGCCCAGCCGCTCCGTGGCATGTGGGATCCTTCCGGACCGGGGCACGAACCTGCGTCCCCTGCACTGGCAGGTGGACTCTAAATCACTGCGCCACCAGGGAAGCCCAGTGCATATATTTTTATCACACTGCCCAGAACATCAGATTTCTGTAATCAGGGTTATAATGTCATCAAAATATCACAAACATAATCAACAGTGAGTATCAAGGACTCTACTAGGGGAAGTACGTAATGAAGATACCAGTTTAAAAGGCAAGTTTCTACAACAAATAAGACAACTGTTAAAAAGGAAGTCAGGGATCTATCTAACGATGACACAGTTTTCCAAATGCATCAGATAAGAGGGAGTGAGAGGCCCACCACCCACGAATGCATTCAACATTTAAGTCATGTCTGTTGCGGTGACACTGCCCACAATGGAAACTGACCCCCGCCCCTGACAATGGCTTATGCCTAACATTCCATTTGAAGAGATGTCTAGCTCATCTCCCGTGACCATCTGCAACGTAAATAGGGGCAAAGAAAATATGGCCGGAAGTAACAATGGAAACCGGCATACAGTTCATGTGAGGTTGTTATGAAAGAGATCTGGAATTGCCAAGGCCTGAGGGAATAAAAATCGGATGTCAGTTACTGAAGAAAGATGGATAATGTATATGAAACTATACTGTTACCCTAGGTTGATTTCAAATTAATTTTAACACTTCCTTTCTTTGTGAATATGGAACCTACAGCTAGAAAAAAGAAATCACAAACTCTTCTATAACTGTTAACATCATAAAGGGCTTTTGAAATAAGGTGTTTTTACTTGAATATGGTAACTTATTTTTATGCTTGAAATCTGCCTTTGCATTTTAGCAAAGATATAGCTATCTATGGGTAGTCAATCTCAGATTGAACATGAGCCTGTAGTAAACCTTAAAATGCATGCCATTATGTAGTCTAGTAATGGCATCAAAAATCTTATAAGGCTTTTTATCGAATAGCATTTGCTGTTCACACAAACAGAAGTCAGTCAAGGGCAATTCAGATATAAAACTAGAGAAAACACCCCTAGGGTGTTCTGGCTTGCAAATACAAAATTTTCAGAAATTTCAGATTTACCAAATAACAAGAAAAAAAGGAATTTCCTAAATAAACAATTGTAAAGCAGAGTAGGTATGCCAATAGTCAAGTATCCATAGTGTTTCCGAAGGAGTGGCACTCTCTTTAACTGTTTTTATTTTACTGGTTTTTTAGTTGGGTAATGGTTGAGTATTTAAAATAATTTAATGCTAATTTATGTCTTATTACAAACACCAACAGCTGTAACACGAGTACTTTACGTTATATACCAGCACTTCAGTTCTCGAACTTTTTGAGTGATTAATTTGTATCAGCTTTGTTAGCTAAATCTAAAAGCATTGCTTTTAGAACCTGGTCTTTGGAGATTCTGCTCACTTCAAAGAGATGTAATAAAATAGAAGTTTACAGTAGCATATTAATGTATTATAGCATTCAAAATGATGAGCCACAAGTTAACTGGTAACAGTTCATTTAGTACGTGAGTGTTTAAGAAAGGTATTCTTTTTTTAGAACTTAGGGGCTGTTTTGCTTTGTGAAGATATTTTTAAGATAAAGGATGCTAAGAGGTACAACAAAATGGCTTGGTGGATTGAGTTTTCACATAGAGTTTTACCAACTTTTTTGTCCTAATGTTCCCCTTAATGGGTTTTACGATAACAAAAGAAACATATTTATTACTATCCCTTTCTGAAAATATTAGATGTATCTTAATACTGATCTATATAATCTATTCAAAGTATACCCAAGGGCCGGTATATCCTAATGGTTAAGAACATAGATTCTGGAAATTGTCTAGATTCAAATTCCAGCTCTACCATTCAGTAGTATGAGGCTCTGGGCAAATTATTTAATCATTTAATTTTTTCCGTGTCTCCATTTTGTTATAATATGTGAAATAGATTAATAATAGAGGCTGACTCAAAGCACTACTGTAAGGATTGACTTAATATGTGTGAAACCATTATTATAGTGCCTGTTAATGTATGTGTTAGTTATTTTGATTTTTATTTCTCTTTTCAGTAACTATTAACAATTTCTAGCCTTCCATAGTCTGTTATTTGTGTAACATAAACTATATATATATATATATATATATATATATATATATACATATGTATTTTCACATTCATATCAAACAATCACTGGCACACAAACAAACATTTGCTATGGGGCATCTTTCTCTGAAACCAGTTTAGACAAATTCATCTACCCAAACAAAGCCTTGGAGCTCACTTAGTCATGTGTTAACAGTGACTTAAGCATTTTAATGCAGAAAACAAAGAAAGGAAATCCCCAAATCTCAAGGAGTATATTCTTTTAAAAGCAGATACTTCCATAAGTAACTTAGAAACCGGAATTAAAAAAAGAAATTTCCAATACAGACAATAGCTGTTTTTTGTTTCTTTTGTCCTAACCCCAGCAAGTCTCCAAATACTCTTTCTGTTTTTTTGGTCAAGCTTCTCTTTTGATGAATAAATCTTTTCCACCAAGGTCCTCTGTAGATATCTGACCTTTTAACAGAACTTGGGCAATTACACAAAATGAGAGCAGTGCTTGGGTGTAGAGAATGACGACAAGGCGAAAAGCACAGTCCTACCTCTTTTCCATGCTCCCCATCTTTGTAGACCAGTTCATAGCTGGCGATGGTGTCTGAACGTGGAGGCGTCCAAGAGAGCAAAATACTTGTTTCCGATTCAGGTTCTGCCTTGAAGTTTAGTGGCTGCCCTGGCACTAAAATCAGGGAGGCAAAGGAGTGAGCTCACCATCACCAGAAATGTTCAGAAGTTCTTTCATTAACTGTTTAAACTTTTCACTCAGTGTCTGCACGTATTAGCTTAATGGAGAGCTAGGTGCCTTACATTGTCCAAGTTAGCCTGTCAATATAAAGCCCAGTTTTCCTCCTTTAAGGGACAAGAACAATGTTATATATACTGTGCTTGTCCCTGAGTGGTTTAATATATATGCAAGATGTGGAATTAGCAAAGGTAGAATATATCAGTCTCTGAATTCAACTTTAAGAATACTATTTACTTTATAATATCATTGTAAGTAATAAATGTGATGATTTATATAAAGCACTTGGGATAAATATTGCCTAAATCACACCAATTGTTAAATACATAAAAGCTATTGTTCCTTTACAACTGAGTGGGAACTTATTCTCTAACGCTACAGTTTACTTTTAAAATTATTCCCAATTAGGTTTATAAAATCCCACCTCTACTCCATTAACAAAACCTACAGGCAAGCAGAATCATTAGTATTTTTTTCTTACCAACCCACGTTTTAAAAAGATGTAAAAAAAAAAAAAGAGAGAGAGAATTTAAAAAACTAACAATTCTTTCTAATCTCTAATGACTTTAATATGAGTTAATACACTAGACACAATATAAATTTAATATTGTCCCTAGTGAGATGGAGCTAAATTACTACACAAGTTGAAAAGTGTATAGAATACACTTATTATCACAAATATAGGAACTTAACAGAGGTCATCTATAATTCTCGTATTAGTCATGTAATCCATGCAATAGACAATTTGGAAAAGCTATATATCATATGTAATCAAGAATGGGACATCAATCCAGTTGAAAGCATCTTACGCAAATGTTGAATTAGAATAAATTTTACTAACCCCAACCTCCTAGTTAGCAACTAATCCCACGAGGTCCTCTATCCATTATACACAAGGCTAATGCACTTCAGGGCATCAGTAGCACAGCTACTCTTACTTACATTGTTCTCAGCCAATGTCTATTCTAATTGGTTGGTGCCCATGCCTTAGAGGCCATTAAATATTTTGACCCTGGATATTGCGGCATGTTTCAAAGTGCCATAGCTGAACATATGTCCATATTCCCACAAGTTCACATAAGAATTCCGTGTATATTTGTAAAAAACAAGAATAATACTTCACTCCAGAGGGGAAAAGAACATCTAAAGTATTTTTGGCAAATAAGCATGAACATTCAAAAACATATACAAATAATATAACTTGTAGCTGATGTATGACATCAATTTCTTAAACAATACCTAAAGCATCATTTTCACCATAAAGAAGGTCTTTGGAGATATAAAATGCATTACTTTCTTTTCTTTCTATAGTCATCTCTCTGTAGCATGATGAAAAAAATGCCTTTTGTTTAAAAAAAGATTAAAATCTAAAGGGGTCTACAATGGTTTCTGGAATCAATCCCTAATCATCATTTCATTACTCTGGTCTGTTAACCTGTGACTCTGTGTGTGTGTGTGTGTATGTGTGTGTGTGTGTGTGTGTGTGTGTGTGTGTACACGTGCACACACTCATGTTTGGACTGATGCTTAAGGCCACCAATAATCAGTGCTTCACATTTCTAATTTCATTCATTTTCCTTTCTCTCCTTCCGTATCACAGACCTCGAGATACTCATTAATTTGATGCCTCCAGGAATGTACTTTCTGAACTATCTATTTTTTTGGTTAAGTACCTGCCCAGTGGGTGACCTAACACAATCATTCAGACTGAGAGGTGAGAGGTAGAGACAAAAGAAGATAAAAGATCAAGAACAAGAGAAGGTAGAACAGAGGGAAATAAGAAAAACAATCAGGCAAATAACAAAACAAATAGAAAATGCATTACTTCTAAAAAGAAAATACCAATAGCACAGGTAGGAGCAGCGATGGAAGCCAAGAATGATCAGACAGATGGGGAAATTATGATTGGATTCTAATATTCAGATCATGAAAGGTTTTCTCAGCCTAAAAATACACACACCTATGCATATGTATGCAGTCACTGCTTTTTCTCTAGTTTTATTCCCTTTTTCTTTCCCCAACTTCCACACATCTGGGAAAGAAGAACACCTTGTTATAACTTCTGACTTAAACCAAACCAAATAAAGTGCTGTCAAGAATTAAAAACATGGACAGTGTTGGAAGGGCTGCTCTCAGGATAATAATTGCTTGTTATGTATTTCCTCCCTGCTAAGGCTAATAATAAATTGAGTGACAGTGATTGAAAACATTGTGGGAATCCAATTAACTTTTTCTTACTTAAAACTGTTTACTCTTTTGCTTTTAATTTGTCTCAAACAAATTCCTGGTAGGTCTCAATGTTTCATCCTTGTTTAGTGCCACACACTTCCTTTAATTCTCTAATTCTGTTTGGTTCTATTCAGCGCCCTCTCCTTCTAAATAATGAAGTAGCTACATCAAAGCCTCAGAGGGTGTACTGTCCATTTTAGTATGGGACAAAGTAAGTAGGAAGTGGCCACACGACTGGATGGTGAGTCTCTTCGAATAATACAAACAGGGTTCTCCTCCTCTGCTTTCAACATCTTCTTCTTTTGAAGTGGTCTGGAGGGGAATTTAATAGATTTTAAACTTGTGGTCGAAACACTAATGCCTAGAGGTGCCTGGCAGATGACTTAGATGAGTGCAGAGGCCATGCAGGCCCAGGGTCAACGGGGGAGTGCCTGGGCCACCAGAAGGAGTCAGTGATGCTCAGAGCCAGGACACGGCTGCCTTGTGGAATGTGGATCCAGTCTTGCCCAAGCTTCTCATTTTTCAGCAGAAGTTGATAATGAATCTTCTAGGTAAAATCTTTTAATTTTTTACAATCAGAAATAAACTGAATTAGTTGAAGTTAACTGAAAAACACTGTACTAGGCAAAATGTGTCTACAGGCAAAATCCAGCATAAGGACCAGGGCTTTAAAAGATCCTTTTATTATATCAGACTCTATGCCCATACGTGTCTTAGGGGTGACGCTACTCAGACTTTCTTGGGAATTGTGGATTCACCTAAAGATGTTGCTTCTTCAGGATCATCTAGTCATTACTGAAACAACCACAATGAAGCTGAGGCTTCAAAGGAAAAGAAAAAAAGCTGTGAAATTAACGTATTTATTTATACATTCCCCAAACATAATAGTCCTAATGATCATAATATATGTTTACTAGAAAACACGTTAGTGGACTCCAAACTGTCATATTTATTTTGTCTGTGCCACTTGGAGACACAGGGAATACTTCATCATCTGTCAGGTAGATTTTTATACCAAATACTGTGGCTACAAAGGTTCTATTAACATTTATATTTGTTTTCTCATATCCCTTCTCCCTCCTTCCCTCCCTCCCTTACTGTCTTCCTCTCACTCTCCCCATCTCTATAGATAGATAGATAGATAGGTATAGATATTTGTATGTACATATATTTAATGCTCTCACAGTCTTGACACCTCAAACTTACTGACATTCTTTTATCTTCACTTACTTCATGTTTTTCTCTATATATTTTATTTAAGAGCTTTTCTGTGCTGTAGCATTTTCCTCATCAATTAACCAAAGATACATTTTAAGGAAAAATCTGAGATTCTGGAAAACACACGGGAGAATAAAAAGAACCCATCCAGAAACCTTAGTGCAATCATCTACATTAAAAAAAGACGTGTTAATGTTGACCATAAACCAATAGAATTTAGATGTGGAAAGAGGAAAGAAAAGTAGGAACACAAATTTTTCTTTAAAATTATATTTAAGACATCCTTATATTTGGTGAAGTGCTGTTGTTATACCCTTCTTCTTGACTGCTTATTTAATGTCCACAAGGAAATACAAATATGAGCTGTCAATTCCCTAAAATAAGATTATAACCCCATTGAGAAATGGGAAATATTAGAGCAGTAATACTAGTATACTCCATATATCTGAAGGCAACTCACAGAGAATGGAGAATGAGTAAGAAGCGAGAAGAAAATCTGCATGTCATCTGAACTCTGATGATATTGGAAGAGATCAATATTTGACTAAATTTTAGGGAATATCTCTGAAGAGAAAGGAGTTAGCACATATAAAATGGCTAAAAACCAATTTCACCTCACCATAATATAAATATGAAACGTTACCAAAAAGACTAAAAAACACATTATTACTAAAATGTCTAGTGCTCTAATAAGGTACATATTTTAAAATGTATCTAGCATATTGGCAAATGATAATAACAACAATAAAAGCAACAGCCAGGATTATAGTGGCAGTAAAACAAAACAAAACAAAATTCAAACAAGGAGTCTGATTTGTAAGTGCCGCAGATATATCATTGACAAAATAAGTACTTAATACACAAGCACCTGCACAAATCTTACTCTCAACTGTCATTAAACATCAATAAGAAAAAGTTAAAATTTTATTACAGTTGTATTTACAACCAGCACTCCTTTACTCATTGCTAAAACTATTTAGAGAAAGAATTCAAATGGGGCTCATAATTTTTGCTATTGGAAATCAGTCTTTTCTAGTTTGCTTATATAGGCCTGTTGATATATAGTAATGAAATGGTTTATAAAGTACTGGAAACCTAAAGCACAATGTCTCTAAAATGTCATAGTTTTATAACAATTTTGCTTCTTCAAAATGTTTAAAGTTGATGCTACTCATTAATATTTATTTATTAAATGTGTATAATCATTTTCCTTCCAAAGGCCTATACTATTAAGGTGTGTACATATAAATCAGTACTTTCCCCAAGAATCTATTAAATGCATAGAAGAATTAGAGGTAAGATATGTTTTCTAAAGAAAGTTCAGGAAAAAGACACACATTGGGATTTAACAGCTTTAGAATGCCTCCAATTAGCAGGAACAACAAGCAACATTTATGTTAGTGCATTAGGTTTAAGATGTTAATTTACTACATTTCCTTATCAGAGTTTTATTTGTACTTCTTTTGTAAAATACAGTTACCCTATGTTCTTATTATAATTACGTACAAGAGAAAACTATATGAGACATCCTTCCCGAATGTGTTTTTTCATAGCAGAGACTTTTTTCCAGCACAACATAAATACTTCCCATGTCAATGGCCATATGGTCCATGTATTTCCAAGGTGAATTACTTGCAAGTCACTATAATGCCAGAAGTTAAAGCTATGGAAAACTTGGAAGATTAACCAATATTTCTAGAAAATAATCATTTTAACCAAAATCTTTTCATATTTAAAACCATGTAAAGATTACTTAATATTTTCATCTGTACTAATATTCATAATTAAGGGGATATATTACTGACTATAACATAGATCATATTTTGACTTTCTATATTACCAGAAATATACAAACTTACATCAATCCTCCATTTATATCAATACATGTGACAATAATTTTAGATAAGATCAAAAGTAATAATGTCCCTCTTAAACTCACTTCATTTCTAAATACTGTTTCTGCACAGTCTGATTTTAAACAAAAATAGGAATATTACTGTCAGGGAATTAAAGATAATAAAATGAAATGTATACCTTTTAGATAAAGTAGACAAAAAAGTGTATCTCTGTGTATATGAAATTAAACTATTTGAGAAGTTCATGCATGTTATTGATCAGTACATTTTTGTAGGTTTGGAAAAGATAAAATTGTAGTGAGAAGAATCATAAACTTAAATCTTATATAGCCTAACTAAAAGAACCTTTCATAATGGTTTTATGTCTTTGTCTAGCAGTGATCCTATGAATCAGCTAGTCAGGAGCAGCTCAGAATTAATTATATCAGAACTAACATCATTGTATTTGGCAGGTGTCCACTAACATCAAATGGCCTTTGTTAATTAAGCCTAGAGAACAGATCAAATCATAGTGCCATTTTGGAAGGTTTTCTTAGCCTACTGATCTCGGCAGGCACAAGTCATTATGTCATTATATATCTTCTCAATCAATGGGTATTAAAATTACAACTATTATGGAAGGTTCTAGGAAATATCTTAATGTAAAAAAAGTTAAACAGAGATTGAGAACAGCTATTTTAATGCATCTGTGATCCATTCATCTAGATTTGTTTTTAGGTCCGGAGTCCCTGGATCACATTAACTCAATTGCTCCTGTCATAATGTTACCTTCACTGAGTTATGATTTATGTTACATTATGTCCCCTGGTAATACAGAAAAACAAAATATGATCTATTTAAACATCAGTTCTGTATCTTTCATTAAAAAGTGATTGAAAGCATTACTGTCATTTCATGTTCTGAATATAAGGATTCTCACGATTCTCAAGGATTCTTACGTTTTGGTTGAATTTAGTTTCAGTAACTATTTGGTTTCTTAGATAGCTAAATCCTTCTGTCATAAGAATATAATATTATGAAACGCTACAGATTTGTATGTTTAAATTTGTAGTTAGAAAATTAAGAACCAAACTTAGTGACTGAGTATGATAACGTTCTATAAAAAAGGTATTCCTTCTACTTCTTAAAAAATTTTTTTTAATGTCTAAATGGTTTAATGTACTTCTGCACTGGGATAACCTAATAGCCACCTCAAGTATTTCAGATGTAAATCATATACAATTCTTTTTTTTTTTTTTGCGGTACGCGGGCCTCTCCCTGTTGTGGCCTCTCCCGTCGCGGAGCACAGGCTCCGGACGCGCAGGCTCAGCGGCCATGGCTCACGGGCCCAGCCGCTCCGCGGCATGTGGGATCTTCCCGGACCAGGGCATGAACCCGTGTCCCCTGCATCGGCAGGCGGACTCTCAACCACTGCGCCACCAGGGAAGCCCTCCTTTTTTTAAAAAAAATAAATTTATTTATTTATTTTTGGCTGCATTGGGCCTTCTTTGCTGCACGAGGTCTTTCTCTAATTGTGGCGAGTGGGGGCTACTCTTCGTTGCAGTGAGCGGGCTTCTCATTGCGGTGGCTTCTCTTGTTGCGGAGCACGGGCTCTAGGCATGCAGGTTTCAGTAGTTGTGGCACACGGGCTCAGTAGTTGTGGCTCACGGGCTCTAGAGCACAGGCTCAGGAGTTGTGATGCACGGGCTTAGTTGCTCCACAGCATGTGGGATCTTCCTGGACCAGGGCTCGAACCTGCATCCCCTGCATTGGCAGGCAGATTCTTAACCACTGCACCACCAGGGAAGTCCCATATGTAATTCTTGAATAGAGGTATGAATACATGACACCCTGTGTTTGCTGCCTCTATTTATTTATTGAGCACCTAGTGGGCACTAAAACCTAGTAGGCACCAAAAAATAAGACGGTGCTTAAAGGTATCTAGAGTGTCCACTTAATGACCCAAAGGAAGTTCCTGAATCTTTTTACCTTCATCGATCCTCAATTTACTCATTGGCAAATGAGATAATTCCACATCTACCTAATTGAGCAGTAAGAATTAATACACCTATTAGCAGAGTTTCCAGCACCTGGCAATTATTATGATGGTGATTATATATTATTGAAGTTATAAAATATTTCTATCCGTTATCTAATCGATAGCCTTGTTACGGTTGAAGTGTGTCCCACAAAATTTCATATGTTGAATTCCTAACACCAAGAATCTGAGAAAATGACCTTATTTGGAAATAGGATTGTTGCAGATGTAATTAGTCAAGATGATATCATTAAGTTAGACCCTAATCCATTATGACTGGTATCTTATAAAAAAGGGAAATTTGGACGCAAGAGACAAGCGCTTAGGGAGAATGCCATGGGACCATGAAGGCAGAGATCAGAGTGATGCTCCCACAAGCCAAGGAACAGCCAAGACCACCAGCAAACCACCAAAAGCTAGGCGGGAGGCCCCGCATCTCCCTCACAGCTCTCAGAAGGAACCGATCCTGCTGACACTTCGTTCTTGAACTTCTAATCACTAGAACTGCAAGGTGATAAATTCCTGTTGTTTAAGCCACCCAGTAAGTGGTATTTTGTATGGCAGCCTTAGAAAAAACCCCACTACCACTAAACTCTATAAGGTGGTTATTATTTTAGATGAGAAAACTGAAGTTCAGAGAGATGAAGTAACTTGTCCAAGGACATGGAGTTAAAAATGGTAGTTTGGGATTCAAACCCTGGTTATGTTACTCCAAGATCAGGGATTTTTAAAATATCAAAGCTGAAACATCCGAAAACCTAAAAGTGGAGTATAGGTATACACTCTTCCTATATACTTTCTTATATGCTTTAAAGGTTATGGAGCTGCTCAAATAGTATAATAAAAAAAATAATCTCTTAACAGTTGACTACTTTCAGTCAAGAAAAAGATTCACTGATTTCTACATTTTCCGATGAGAAACTTATGGAAAAATTAATCTACAATATTTTTATGCATATTAATGTAACAAATAAATACAGAAGAAATGAAAATGCCAAATAGGGAAGGTATATGGATGATTTTCACTATAATTATGATAAAACACTCTGTACTTTTTTGATACTAGAAAAAGGGATAAATCCATGAACAAACCAATAAGAACCAAATAACAGTATGAAAAGAAAATGAAGCCAGGCAAGCTGTAAACATGCTCTGAGACTCCTAGTAGCCAATGGCAAATAGGTAAACGTCCTCAGCCACAAGATTCACGAAGCCCACAACATAAAAACAAGTCAGCGGTTAAACGTAAGTTTATCTAGTTCTGACACCTGAGAATATTCATTAACTCATTCCCAGAATTACCTATGAGTTATGACTACAGATTATAGATACCATCTCCAATAACACGGTTCTTATGTGGATTCTCAGAACAAACGAAGGGCACGCCACCAAAACACTCACAGGTTAATGCAAGTTTAAGAGGTACCAAGACAATAGGAGTCAAATGAATAGCTCTCAGATATTCAAGAATAAATGTAAGAAGACAGCCGCTATGTTTTATTCCCATCCCAGGACAAAACTGATCACTTTGAACCCAAGACCAGAGAAGTCTGATATCCTCTTATGAAAATAAAACTACGGGAAAGGCCAAGTATTTCTTCATAAAATAGTTTGGCATCTGCTCTAATACCCAGGAAAATGGGTGAATAAGGCCCCAAAGTTTGATCTTAGATCTTGGTAACTGTCTTTCTTTATCCCTGAGGCCATACAAAGAAAAAAAGAAAAGAACATGAAGGGAATATTCATTTTTAAGCAAGTTGCTTCCTGGCAAATATAAGCCATTTAAATATCCAAGGTCCCCTGACAAATCGTTTTATTTTTAAATTTATCTTGAACCATCCACTCCTTCACAAATTAGATAAATTTTGGGACTATTCTATCGGAGTTGCTAACACAAAGAAACATAGTTCTTCTATTCTCAAAATGCCACATGGGGGATGCATTTATCCAACTCCTGCAGAAACTCTTCAAGTCATTTGGGTACAAATTAAAAAGAAAGGATGCTACACATAGGGGTACGAGAGTAAGAGGTACAAACTATTAGGTATAAAATAAGCTACAAGGGTATATTGTACAACATGGGGAATATAGCCAATATTTTATAATAACTATAAATGGAGCATAACCTTTAAAAATTGTGAATCACTATATTATACACTTGAAACGCATGTAATATTATACGGCAACCATACTTCAATTAAAAAAAAAGTATGCTAAATGCATCCCCCTTCTAAAAGGACTGTATTATTTATAGTCTTTCAGTGTCCATGCCTGCTCCTTTCCATATGCCTAACTCCTTACTTAGAAACTCTAAATCTCAAAAATTAAAACATACTATTTTGTGCTTTGTTTCTGTCCTTGCCATTTCTTAGTACTAGCTCCTCCCTTCTACCCTACTCCCCATCCAGAACCACACTTACCTCCTGTCTGAGTGATGACTTGTATGTCACTTGAAAGAGGACCATCTCCAATTGAGGTAAAAGCCAGGACTTTGACAGAATACGTTTTCTGGGGCACTAAGTTGCCAATAGTAGTGATTTGGCTGTCAGCTACATTGTGTTTCATCCAGTTGTTAACATGCTGAGTGGGGTCCATTGTATAATAAACTCGGTATCCTTGAATCTGTCCATTTGGCTCTTCGGGTTCCTTCCACTGTACCAAAATGGTGGTTGAACTCAACATCCGTGCCTGGACATCCCTGGGGGCACTGGACGGTGCTTGCTCTGAGGTCTGTGTTAGCACGGGCTCACTGGGAGGCCCCCGCCCAATGTTATTGACAGCAACAACCCTGAATTCATAATCTGAGTAGGGACTTAGTCCAGCGACACTGTAGCGTGTGGTCGCCACCCCATCAATTTCTTTGTAAGGTTCTTCAGAATTTTTAGGTTTATGCTGAATGATGTAGTAAGAGACAGGCTCAGGGTTCCCAGAGTCCCATGTCAGTGTGATGCTTGTAGCTGTGCTCTCAGTCACGACAGGAGTTCCTGGAGGTTTGGGTAAGGCTTACAGGGAGAAAATAGAAAGACAGTGAATACCCATCACTTTTAAGATATCACAAGAATCCATAAACTCTGCTATTAGAATGACAGAATTATGTACCTAGTAAAGATTTAATTAGATGAAATCATAGCAAAGGACGGTTTTCTAAGTGGTCAGGAAGTACAGTAAGACATGCTTAGGTGACAAATCTCAGTTTACTAGAAGTGTATTATAGCATTGTATTTTTGGGCTTGTATCCAAATCCACCACTTATTAGCTATGAGATCCTGGATGTGTTGCTTAACTTCTCTTTGCTTTAGTTTTCTCATGTGAAAAATAGGCAAAATTGTATTACTGGAATTGTACTATACAGTTGGGTAACTGTATTTCATGAGTTTACGGTGAAGATTAATGAGCTAATCCAGTAATGCTCTTAATATGTATCTGGCACCCTCAGAAAACAGTAGTTCCAATTATAACAATTATTATAACCACAAGCTTGGCCCATGAGACCCTTGCTTCAAAAAAATGATATAACTAAATGCCAATAAACATTGAAAAGAACAAAATTTTAGATATAAAATGAAATGGTATTAAATTGCTGTAAAAGAAGAGTATCCATTTTGTTTTCAAGACGTAAGACATAAGCAACATTACTATATATTTTTTAATAAATAATCTGACCAATAATTTTAAGGTAATAAAGAATAGTAATTTCAAATCAATCAATTTCAAATTCATGTTTTTTACTTAATATTCAAAATATGCTGAAGGAGCTAAATTAAAGTCTATTCACAAATCACTTTTTAAAGTATTTCATTTTATTGTCATAATATGTATTCTATATCCAACATCAGTAATAACAGATTACAGCTACATGACAAACATTTGCAATTAAATCTATATTTTAGAAATCTCGTTCATTCTTTTTAGCAGAAAAGCACAACTCAAAATGCTACTAATTAGGGCTTCCCTGGTGGCACAATGGTTGAGAGTCCGCCTGCCGATGCAGGGGACACGGGTTCGTGCCCCGGTCCGGGAAGATCCCACATGCTGCGGAGAGGCTGGGCCCGTGAGCCATGGCCGCTGAGCCTGCGCGTCCAGAGCCTGTGCTCTGCAACGGGAGAGGCCACAACAGTGAGAGGCCCGCAAAAACAACAACAACAACAATGCTACCAATTAAGCATACAAATCAACACTGGTGGCCTCACCTGGACAGTGATTCCGAGAGGTCGTGATATTAAGGAAGAAAGGAGAGTTTCACAAGCTGAATTTTTAGAGAAAACTCAGAAGGTAACACTCATATAATCAGCTCCTTAGTCCTCCTCTTTTCCTTGTCAACTTAAAGGCAAAAAATACAACACTCCCTACAATGGTAACTTTTCAAGATTAGCAAACTTGTACTTAATTAGTGCTATATCCCCAATACCTAGAACACTGTCTAGTCCTGAGTAGGTTTTTAATAAGCACTGTGAACTGACTACCTGAATAAATGAGTTCTTTCTCTCTTTAAGGTGCTTTTTGTTTTGATTCACTTTTTGCTTTCAAGATTCACCCTTATGTTTGCGGTGGAGGGGGTATAGGGAAGGAGCAAGAGTCAGGAAAACAAAGAAACTGAACAAAATATTAGTTTAGTGTGACTCCTGCGTTTGAATTCTTGAGGGTCTTTAGTAAACCTTCAAATATTTAAAGCTGAAATGGTTAGTATGGGAAAGACGATTCAGTATTTGCAGATTACTCTAAGAACCATGGAATGATAATATTTGGCCAAGGGATTTCGTTGAAAATAATAATAGAAAGACATTTGTTTCAATATTCTGGCCTGGCATTTTTCAAGGAAGTGTATGATCTGAATTTCCCCTAGATGTCTTTCTGTATTCTTAAGGCAAGTAGAAATATTGCTAATTAAAGATGTGTTTACTGATATTTAACAGATACTCTTAGTTTCGCTAAGTCACACTGATTATGCAGTACAGGTTTTGTATCTGTAATGTATGGAGAACACTATGCCTAATACCATAATAATATGCAATAAAACATTACTATTTTAAATGACTGTTGAAAATGCTGTGTACCTTGTCTTATGTCACATTATTGATCTTATATGGTATACATTAGGTATATGCACTTGGTCGAAAATATGACACCGATTACAATGTGTCCTGCATTTTTTTAGGATCACACTTCCTAGAAGGGGAAGACAACTTGTTTCATTTTGCAATAGTTCCAGACATTTGCAGGAACCTAAAGTCACCCTCAGACTGACTCATTTTGTGCAAGTTTTCTAAAATTCTATAAACACTGTATAAAAACAACTGGTACCCTCACACACTCATTTTTTACCCCCTTTGATTCAAAAGTAACCATGGAATATAGTACTTCGGTTATAGTCAGTACACTTATTTCAAGAAAAGAATATTTGTTGAGCACTTCGCTTATACGAGGTGAGAGCTAAAACAGAATATAATCACACTTGCATTTTGATTTTTTTTTTTTTTTTTTTTTTTTTTTTTGCGGTACGCAGGCCTCTCCCATTGTGGAGCACAGGCTCCGGACGCGCAGGCTCAGCGGCCATGGCTCATGGGCCCAGCCGCTCCGCGGCATGTGGGATCTTCCCGGACCGGGGCATGAACCTGCGTCCCCTGCATCGGCAGGCGGACTCTCAACCACTGTGCCACCAGGGAAGCCTTGCATTTTGATTTTTAATGGTAGGGTCTATCAAAAATTTAAAGCATCTATTACTAGACCACGTTGATTTCAACTCTTTTTTTTTTCCCTTTGTCTTCTGGAATTTTGAGCATTTATTAACACTCACTTGGATTTTTTTGTCATGTGCCTCTTCTCAAGGTTCTGGATAAATATAAAACCTGTACACGTCATTCCGACCGTAATGGCTGACTATGTCGAGCATGCCTCCTCCTGACCTGTT